>NW_007734127.1:0-2651 GCF_000696425.1 Galeopterus variegatus | reverse complement strand
GGATCATTCAATCCACTGCATTTTGCCCCTGACCGTAAGACTCATGCCCTTTTCACATAAAAATACATACATTTTTCCCCCAAAGTATGAACTTGTTTCCAGTCAAAAGTCCAAGGTGCAAAGTCCCATCTATGAAATCAAAACAAGTTATCTACTTTCAAGATACAATGGTGGGACAAACATAGGGTACATATTGCCATTTAAAAAGGGAGAAATAGGCCAAAAGAATGGGGTAACAGGTTGCAAGAAAGTCTGAAATCCAGCAGGGCAGGCATTAAATGTCAAAGCTGACAAATCATGTACCTTGACTTCATGTTCAATGTCTTCTGCAAGCTGGTGCAGGAGTTGGGCCTCCAAGTCCTCGGGAAGCTGCACTCCTATGGCTTTCCTGGTCTCCAGCCATGTATCAGCTCTCACAGGCTGGTGTTGCATGCTGGTAGTTCTACAGTTCTGGGGTCTCTATGGTGGTTCTGCTCTCATGGCTCCACTAGGCATGATGCTGATGCTGATGGGGTTTCTCTGCTGCAACTCAGACCCCATTTTTCATTTCAGCATTGCCCTAGTGAAGGTTCTATGCTGTGACTCTTGCCCTGTGACAGATCTCTTTTTGGGTCTCCATTCTTTTCCATACATCCATTGAAATTGTGAATGCTTCCACAGCTCTGGCATTCTGTGAGACTGAAAACTTAACACCATGTGGACATCGTCAAAGCTTCTGGCTTGTATCTTCCAAAGCTGCAGGTCCAGCCATGTCTGGGTCTAGGTTAGCCAGGGCTGGAGCATCTGGGGTGCAGGAAGCAGCATCCTGAGGTAGCCCTTGGCAGCAAGCCCATGGAGGGCACCTTAGGCCTGTTCCCTGAGACCATTCTGTCTGCCTAGGCCTCTGGGCCTGTAATGGAAGAGGAAGCCTCAAAGATCTCTGAAATGCCTTCAAGGTCTTCCCCCCTTCTTTTGATAATTCCTTTCTTCTGTACTAATCTCTTTAGGAAATGGTCACTGGGCTACACCCTTGCCTTCATGGCCAGGCTGAAAATTTTCCAACTTTTTGCCCTCTGCTTTCTTTTGAATTATAAATTCTGGCTTTTCCTCATGCCTTTTCTGACATAATTCAGCACAGGCTGTTGCAAGTAGCCATGCACCTTCCTTAATGCTTTGCTGCTTAGATATTTCTTCTGCCAAATATCCTGGGTCAGCACATTGAAGTTCCACATTCTGTAAAACTATTGAGCATGAAACAGAATACAGCCAAGTTCTTTGTTCATAGCAAGGGTGATCTTTGTCCCAGTTTCCAATAAGTCCCTTCTATTTACATCTGAGATCTTCTCAGAATGGCCTTTACTGTCCATATTTCTATCAGCATTCTGCTCACCTCCATTTAACCAGTCTCTAAGCTCCAAAATTTCCTTCATTTTTTTTGTCTTCTAAACTCCCACCAGCAGCTAGGCATTTTCTAGTCTGCTCCTTCAAATTCTTCCAGACTCTCCTCAAAAGGCAGTTCCAAAGCTGCTTCTACATATTCAAGTATTTGCTATAAGCAACATCCCACTTCTCTGGTACCAATTTTCTGTATTAGTCCATTTCTGTTGCTTATAACAAAATATCTGGAACTGGATAATTTATAAAGAAAAAAAATTATTGCTTATGGTTTCAGAGGCTTGGAAGTCCAAAATTCAGGGAACAAATCTGGTGAAGGCCTGTTGGTAGTAAAAGTGATGCAGGGGACTTACATGGCAGAATGGCAGAGAATAGCAAGAGCGAGCGAGCGAGCGAGAGAGAGAGAGAGAGAGAGAGAGAGAGAAACGGAGAGAGAGAGAGCTCCTCATGTGCCCTCACTTTAAAGCTCTCAGAACCATACCCACAACCACCATTAAATAGTTTGCTATGGCATGCTCCTCACAATCTAATCACCTCTTCAAGGCCCCCCTTTTCAATTACCATAATAGAATTTCCCACCCTCGTTACAGTGGGGATTAAACTTCAATGACCTTGGGATTCCAAGATGGTGACAGGTCTGGAGCGGCAGTGCCAGGAGACAGCGCGATCCTGAGAAGTGTGCGCTGTGATACCAGAATACTAATTGCATTTCCAAGAGCAACAAAAAATGAATAATTCTTTCAACAACGATCCTACAATGACAAACAAGCAACAACAGGTTGGAGGTTTTAGGGCCAACACAAAAGAAGACTCCTGAGAGCACCCAAGCCCTGCTGCGGGTACCAGCGAGCAGCCCAGACAACAAAGGCCAAGTAAGCCAGCAGAGACAGCACAGAAACGGAGTGGAACGCGCCGGACCGGCCCAACTCTGCGAGCTCTGTGAGTCACCCCCAACCCAGCCCCACTTGTGGGGTGAAGCCCGAAAGCTCCCCGCCCGCCCGCCTGGCTCCCGCCTACCACACCAGGCTAGGCGCCCACAACAGAGCNCTCTCAGAAATAAATAAAGAAAGAACAATTACACACCCTGCGGGAACACTTTGCAAGGCTCAATAGCTCCATCTAGTGTTCGTAGAGTGTGAAAACGCCCTGATGAAGAGGGGCAGAATACACCTTACGAGACTTGAATCAGAGGTCCAAGATGCGAGTGAAAATCCCAGCCAAAATGAACAAACACCCAAAAAGAGATACCTGAAATGCAAAAAACCAAGAAAATACAC
>NW_007734126.1:97621-98658 GCF_000696425.1 Galeopterus variegatus | reverse complement strand
TGACCTTGGAGTTATAACACTGCACTCTAACTAACTGAGCTAACTGTCCAGACAGTATGTATAATATAGAAAAAACAAACATTTTTTAGAAATGTCTAATTTTATTTGTCTTTCCCACCAAATCTTCAGGTTTCTATTCAGATAGTAAGTCTGCTTTTTTAGTAAGGGACCACAATATTATCCCAATTATACAGAAAAAAATGGTGTCTTTTTGTATGTATGGAAAAAAGACTAGATCAAAATAAAATATCTAAGGGATTATCTCTTAGCAGTGGGATTAATTTATTTTCACTTTGTATTCTATGGATTTTTTATAGTGAGTGTATGTTATTTTTATTTTTTGCAATAAGCATAAATTAGCTTTCTTTTTCTAATTATAAAACAATAAAAATATTTATTTATTTAAAATATGTTTTAAAGTTATTAAAAATACAGTAAACATCTGTTTAAGCTTGGATTATATGAATGACTCAGTCAAAAAAAGTCTGACGAATTGATGAAATCAAGGTTCTGAGTCTGGGGCTGGCCATTATCTCGGTTGGTTAGACTGTGGTATTGATAATACCAAAGATCAGGGTTTGATCCCTGTTACCCACCAGCCACCAAAAAAAGTTTCTGAATTTGTAGAGAAGACCACAAAAATGTAGCTATTTTTTAGGGCACAGTCTTATTAATCAACAGATCTTTACTCATTTACTTCTGGGTGGGGAAGGATAACCTGGCTCCTCTTGGGTATATATTTTATTTTGTGACAGCTGCATTCCATAATGGTGGACTGCTTGGGCTCTTTTTACTGTTTTTTTTTTTTTTTCCTTTTTGTCTTTTTTCGTGACCGGCAACGGATCGCAACCCTCGGTGTTGCCCCCGCACCTCGCTCAGCCAGTGAGCTGCCGGTCTGTATGTGGGATCTGAACCCTTGGCGCGAGCGCTGCCACACTTCCCAAGTGGCGCACTGTAGCAGTGTGCCACCGGGCCGGCCCCTCTTTTTACTGTTTTTACTTGGGCTGAGTTTTGTTTCATTTACTTCTTCTGATCTC
>NW_007734126.1:91263-97092 GCF_000696425.1 Galeopterus variegatus | reverse complement strand
TTTTTTCGTGACCGGCAACGGATCGCAACCCTCGGTGTTGCCCCCGCACCTCGCTCAGCCAGTGAGCTGCCGGTCTGTATGTGGGATCTGAACCCTTGGCGCGAGCGCTGCCACACTTCCCAAGTGGTGCACTGTAGCAGTGTGCCACCGGGCTGGCCCCTCTTTTTACTGTTTTTACTTGGGCTGAGTTTTGTTTCATTTACTTCTTCTGATCTCCTTGCCTCTTCTTGATTTGTGCATGTCTTCCTCTCCTGCCTGCCTTTCTCTATACCTCTGGATGTTCTCTTGGTCCTTAGTTATGGAGTATATTTTGTTCTCTCTGCTCATTTTCTCTCTCTCTGTCTCTCTCTCTTTTATTTATTTTTATTTATCTTTTTTTTTTTAACCACCTCCTGTGAGGTTCACAATTTATTCTGGTTCCTGATGATTTTGTAGTCCTCTCCAGTTGGGATATTCTGAATGAGATTTTTAGGCAGATTAATACTAGAGCAGATTCCCTAAATGTGAGAGTGGACTCTTGCTTAGGTTTCACCTAGGTTCTTCTCAAGTGAGCTCATTTTTATTGGGGTACTATACTTTCAAAGTGGCCCACTCTTGACTATTGACTAATGACTATTTTCCTTGACATCTGAAATAGAAGAGATGGAAACCCAATTCCTCTTTTTAAACCCTATGGATTCAATGGGATTAGGAACACTTGCTGAGAGTATTGATAAATCACACATAACTTAAATGATCTCATCATGAAAATTATTGAATAAAATAATGTTTAGTGAAATCGATCATATAAATATTTTCTTATTTTTTTATACAATAAAATTCCCTTTTAGAAATAGTCCTGAGATGAAACTTTTTATTAAAACAATTTTCTCCTAATTTATGTTTGCTCAAAATAGCTACACAAAGATTAAAGGGCTCCCAGGGCTCCCCCTATACAAAATATTAACACTGAGAGTTATCTCGAAGATCATCTTACTAAGTTCCACATTTTATTGTGTAAAAATTGAGAGGCAGGTGGCTACATGATTTGCCCATATTAAATAACTAGTTCTAGTGGACATAGATCAACCAAGTCACAGTTTCCTGGGATCCTTTCTTTTCTAGTTCTTTAGCTACCTACATCCCACTATGTCTTGTTAATGGGGTGTTATTTTTAGGGCATCTTGTATCTTGTTCCTGCTGCAGTGAATCTTGGGAACAGAATAATGGTGCTTTTAGAAACCTTTTATTGGGGATATAATATTCACCAACTATGGCAATAAGCAATTTCTATATCATTAGTTTCGTTTTTTATTCTCATAATAACTCTCTGAAGCTGTTACTGTTACTCTATCTTACTGATGAGGAAACTGAGGCAAAGAGGGCCTGAGAGATTTGACCAACATAGCGTAAGTGTTTACATTTTATGACCATGCTATGTTAGCTTTAAGCACTGATAAAATGCTCCATGACTAGAGATACTGCTAGGACCTGCTCTTACTACCTACCCCAGGGAAGAGTTTACGATTATACTTGACCTTCTCAGTATTCTAGTCCTTAACTTCTTACCTGCAATAACTTTAATTCAGAAAAAGTTTGAAATTAAATAGCCCATCTCCATTCAATTTACACCCATATAGAATTCGGCACATATGAGGGGTCTTCAAAAAGTTCATGGAAAGATTTGTATTATCTTTAAATTCTGTTTTTCCACAAACTTTTTGAAGTACTCTCATGTGCTTCCTCAGATACTGAGTGTTTGGCCAAATCCTCATGAAAAGTGGTAAGAAACATATACCTAGAATCACACCGAGGCCAGTTTCCAAGGCCAGTAGGTAAAGTAATGGAATGAAAACTATTTTTTGATGGCTTCCTACCATTTAAAAGATAGTCTCCCAAGTGCTGTAGTTGCTTATGATTATGTAGTTACTTATGATACTTCAGTGCTTATGATTCTGCTTCTTTCATAAGTTGTGAAGAGCTCAAGGCTTCCATCCTGAAAAGCACTGTCATATGGCTTCTATGTTTTCACTGTAAAGAGTACGTGCTCCGATGTAGTATGCAAATTAAAGCACCAGCACCTTAAGTAGATACTGTTAGTGACACATCATATATGGGCTACTTGAGTGAAGAAGGCTGCTGTTAAATTTAATGATGAGGTTGAGTGTCATTAACTATGTGCTTACTCAAAGAGTCCCCCACTGAACATTTGCTCCCTTGTCACAAATGCCACTTTTAAACAACATCTGTAGGGTAGAGTCATTTCCAACTTTCTCTTCATGAAATCACCTTGCTTTTTGCTAATGGATTTCTTGGTAAAGGAGGACAATACAAACTCTCTTTTTCAAAATCCTACTATAGTATTTCTGCCTAAGTAATTGTGCTGTATAATATAATAAAATGGACAACATTCCTGAAGGAAATCTTTTATGAACATATGATAGAATATTTTGTCATTTGTGTAAATTTTTATCCTGGTAGTTAAATGTTAAAATTAAATGAAAAATCATTATCCTGAAGGGTTTGTGTAATTTACAATAGTTTCACCAGCAATCACGTACTGAAAATCAGTGGGACGTGACCTCTTTCATATTAATGATGAGGAGCCCATTGGAGCTCCTGTATTAAAATATGAGTATTTGGATTTCCTTTGAAATACAGAGATGAGACAGAGGGAGAGAAGGAGAGGAGAACTAGCACGTGAGCAGAGACTGGTCTAAGAGAGATGCATGTTATGTAGCCCTTTTGGTGACATGAATATATGAAGATAGCATTTTTGTGACTGCTGCTTCTATTTAGAGTCGGTTTTTTTTTCTCTCTTGGATTTCTGTTTAATATTTTTATTCAAGTATAGCATATACAAAATAATGCACAAATCCTGAGAATGCAGTTTGATTTTTCACAAACTGGACGCAAGCATCTCACCAGCACACAGATTAAGAAACAGAGCATTTCCAGCAACTTAGAAACCAGTTTCTTATCCCTTAGCCATCCACATGTAGTAGTCACTATCCTGACTTCTAACACTGTGAATTAGTATTGCCCTTATAAATGACCAGGTTAGGGATTTTGAACCTTATCCTAGGAACAATGAGCAGTTATCCAAAGGTTTCAGGCAATGAGATGATTTTGCATTTCTAAAAGATTAGTAGCTACAGTGTGGAGAATAATGTGTAGGAATCCAGCATATAAGCAGAGGGACCAGATAAGAGGCTATTTGAAGAAATCATGTGTTGGCTTGATTTAGCACCATGGCAGTAGAGATGGAGAGAAATTAATAGATTCAAGATACATGCATACACACCTGCACACGCAATTTATTTATTAGGTCAAATACACCGAATTTAGATATGAGGTATAAGCAAGAGAGAAGGAGGCATTAATAGTTGCCTGGTTTATAGATAAGGTATAATGAACTGAATACGGAAAACTGGAAGAGGCAAATATTTGAATTAGAAGTTGTGGACTTTCAGTTTGGACATGTTATTTTGAAATGGCTGTGAGATACCAAAGGTGAATTATCAAGGAAGCAGTTGAATATATGTCTGTATGTGAAATTTGAAAATGGAATCTGGGATTGAGATCTACATTTGAGAATTATTGACATATAGATTACACTTAAAACTATATTATTGATGAAATCTGTTAGAGATGGTATACGGCGTAAAAAGAAATGACAACATTTGGAATGATGAGGCATAGAAAAAGGGAGGCGCAGAAAAGAGGAAGCTCTCAAAAAGTCAGTAACAGAAGAATGGTCACTGGCAGGGGGGTAACCAGTCATTTGGGCAGTTTAAATGGATGATGGATGAAGAATGTGTTTGGGCAAAACCCACCCAGGAGAACAGTGACATGCTCAAGTTATGACCCTAGGGCTTTTGCTCACAACTCATCTCTCTGTCTTCCACTTTGCCTGTCACTATAAGCTGTAATAGGAAGTTACTGATTTTTTTTCGGGAAAAATGGTAAGTTTGAATTTGTGACTTCAGGGTGGAAAAAACAGATTATTGTTTATACTATCTGCTAGTCCTATTTACCAAAAGTCTATGCCAAATTTCTATATTTGAAGAGCCAAACTAACCCCCCCACACACACCTTTAATACTGAATATCTTAATTTTGATTTCAAAGCTTTTCTGAGGATATTAGTCTTCGAAACACCATCTTTAATCTTCCCAAGTATCATTATTTGGAGCTGTGTTCTTGAATAAAGTGCTGCTGAAATTGGTAAATGCACATTCATGACTTTACTCAGCCTGAGTTCCTTTGAGATTTTATAATTAAACATTAGTAATATGCATCATTTTAGACGTCTTTAGAGATTGATCTTGATGTTCCCTCTTTTAGCTTTGCTACTTTTACAGTGCTCCTTATGTGTCTGTTGAAAAAAATGAAATGATATTCTGTTCCTATATGCTTTAATATGATTGCTCAATCATGGCTGTATTTTCCATATACTTGAACATAGTAACTGATAAGGAGACAGAATTCTGTTAAGAAAGGTGCTCCTTCTAAATAGAAAATGTTTTATTTGAAAGTGCTTATAACCACCCCTAAGGAACAAATGAAACTCTGAAGTCTGTGTGTATTTATATCAGAGGGCAGAATTGGGCTTGCTTTATTCTGTCATGATAGATATAAATCCTTTCAGGATTAGAAATTATAGTCTGAAAAGTGACTGTGAAGAGGACCCTGGGAAGATGGCAGAGTAGAAAGCACCAGGAATCTGTCTCACCACCTAGACAAAAAAATGCACTGGCAGAACCTGTTTGTTGTAACTATTGTGGAACTCTGGAATCTTTTAAAGACTCACAACTTTCAGGGGGATGGATTGGATGGAAAATTGTGGTTAATCTTTAGTTCTTAGCAGAGTAGCAGCTACCTACCCTGACACCTCATCCATGCACTCTTTCCAAGAGTAGCTTATAGGAGCTAGTGGGGCAATAAAGACCCTGTCCTCCAAATATTAGGGATTTGTGTTTTGATTGCTGATTGCTGCTTCTGATTCTGATTACAGAGCTACAAAGAGGAGGTTAGCCATTGTTGTTGTAACTCCCCCCATTGTTGCAAGACCTTCCCCTCTGGCAGAAGTGAGTTCCAGGGAATTTAAAGGTGTGGTGCCTTGTTTTTTTTCTTCATTTTTTTCATTTCCTCTTTTGGGAGCCACATATCGAAGACTAGGACATTCAAAAACAACTGCATGTATGAGGGAAATTTGGAAGGCACTACACACGGCCAGGGATAGGCACAGGCTCAGAAAAGATTTGATAAGACCTTAAGTTTACACCCTGACATAAAGACAGTCCACAGCAAATACCCCAGTAAACCCTGGAAAGGGGAGAGAATCTGATTTTCACAATTACCACATTATTAGATCCAAATGTCCAGTTTTCAGCAAAGAATCACAGGGCATACAAATAAACGAGAAAGTGTGGCACATTCAAAGGAAAAAATAAAACCAACAGAAACTGTCCCTGAAAAAGACCTGATGACCCATATGCTAGACAGATTTTGACTATCTTAAAGATGCTCAAAGAATTAAAGGAAGATGTGGGGGAAGTCAAGAAAACAATGTATGAACAAAATGGAAATATCAATAAGAGAAGACCTAAAAAGAAACAAAGATACCCCCCAGAATATTCTAGAGTTGAAGCAAAAAATTTACTAGAGGGATTCAAAGTCAGATTTGAGCAGGCAGAAGAACAAATCAGTGGACTTGAAAATAGGGCAATGACAGTGGCGCACTGGATAGTGCGCCGCTTGGGAAGCACGGCGGCGCTCCCGTCCGAGGGTTCGGATCCCACATACAGACCGGCTCCCGCTCACTGGCTGAGCGAGGCGCGGGAGCAAC
>NW_007734126.1:80793-90263 GCF_000696425.1 Galeopterus variegatus | reverse complement strand
GTCCGGTACGGGGGCAACACTGAGGGTTGCGATCCGTTGCCGGACACGGAAAAAAAGACAAAAGACAAAAAAAAAAAAAGAAAATAGGGCAATGAAAATTATCAAGTCTGATGAACAGAAAGAGAAAAGATTGAAGAAAAGTGAATAGAGTATAAGAGATCTGTGGGATACTATCAAGTGAAACAATATGTGCATTGTGGAAGCTCCAGAGGAGAGTTAAGGGGTGGTGAGAATATTCAAAGAAATAATGACTGAAAACTTCCCAAATTTGATTAAAGACATGAATGTAAACAACCAAGAAGCTCAGTGAACTCCAAATTATGAACTCAGAGACCCACACTGAGACACATTATAAACTGTCGAAAGACAAAAAGAATCTTGAAAACAGTGAGAGAGAAACGAATCATCACACATAAGGGAGGCTGAGTGAAATTATCTTCAGATTTCTCATCAGAAACTTTGGAGACCAGAAGCCAGTGGGCCAGCATAATCAAAGTGCTAAAGTAAAAAACTGTCAACCAAGAGACCTATATCTGGCTAAACTGTCCTTCAAAAGTAAGAGAGGAATTAAGACATTCTAAGATAAAAGTTGAAGGAGTTTGTTACCATTAGACCTGCCCTGCAAGAAATACTAAAGGGGGTCCTGCAGATTGAAATGAAAGGACGCTAGACAATAACTTGAAGCCATATGAAGAAATAAAGATGTCAGTAAAGGTAAGTACACGGGCAATTATACAAGCAAGTATAACTGTAACAACAGTTCGTATATCCACTTTTTGTTTTTTATATAATGGAAGAGACTAATACATTAAAAATTTTTTTGTTGTTTTTTGGACTCAATATATAAGAGTATAATTCTGTGACATCAGCAACTGAGATGATTAAGGATAGATGTAAAAGAGCAGAGTTTTTATATGTTATTGAAGTTAAGCTGGTATAAATCCAAATTAGAGTGTTATAACTTGAGGGTATTAAATGTAATCCTCCTGGTAACCACAAAGAAAATACCTATACATAGAAGAAAATGAGAAAGGAATTTAAACATTTCACCACAAAAAAATCACCTAAACACAAAAGAAGACAGTAATGCAGGAAGTGAGGGACCAAAAAATCTTAAGGCATTTAGAAAACAAATAGCACAGTGTGAAAGAAGTAAGTCCCTTCTTATCAGTCATATTCTCAGGAGTTACAGCACATATGAACCTTGAGGATATTATGTGAAGTGAAATAAGCCAGTCACAAAAAGACAAATACTGTATGATTGCACTTCTTTGCGTACTTAGAGTAGTCAAAATCATGGAGACAGAAAGTAGAATGGCAGTTGCCCGGGACTGGGGGAGAGAAAAGTGAGGAGTTATTATTTAATGGGTATAGAGTTTCAGTTTGAGAAGATTAAAAAGTTCTGGAGGTGGATGGATGGTGATTGTTATACAACAGCACAAATCTACTCAACACCACTGAATTGTACATTTACATTAAGATGGTAAATTTATGTTCTGCATTTTTAAATAAACAAAATAATAAAAATTGAAAAAAAATGTGAAGAAAAAATAGTAATCAGAAAACAAGAAACAAGAAACAACCCTCAGCCAGTCCTCTCGTAATTGTGGTCTAGAAGGTATGTATATTAGTCAAGGGTCAATCTAGGGAAGCCCAACAACTGTAAGATATAGGACGAGGGGTTTATTATAGGAATTAGATCTTCCACAGTGCAGGAGTGGGGAGGTAGAAGTCCAGGCAGGAGTTGGAGAATCAGAGGAGTCACCCACCAGCGAGTCAGGAGCCAAGCATGGCCAGTGCAGAGGTGAACAGTGAAGGGCAAGGTCATGGAGGACTTTGGGGAGTTGCTCCTCTGTGTAGCAGCTGCTTCTGTGGGTTTGCTGCCAAGCATTTGGTGGTGGGCTGCAGGCTGCTGGGTCCTCTGGGACAGAGTTGGATACAGAATGGAGGAGAGTGATGATGAGCTGGGACCTGCCGGCATCTCTGTGTCTTCTGTCACCACTTCTAGCTGTGACCTTCATTCAGAGAGTGTTGGCTGCCGTTTCACTTCTGCTTGCAAATCTCATGTGAATTCCTCCTTGGTCCATACAGGTTCCTTCTGGGGAGTTCAGCTTAGCCATTTGATACAGAACAAACTACCACAGTATGGAATCTGAATAACTTGGGCTCCTGAAAGTTGCTATTTTTTCTGTACCACTTCAAACACCAGAATTATTAAATGGGGACAAAAGAATTGTTAATATATTTTTTTTACCAGAAGGCTAATGACAGTCTTGAATATGCAAGCTCAATGTAGTAAGAATTGGGTACTGTATATATTTATTGCAATTGGATGGGCCTAAGTGTAATTGCTTGAAAATGTTTAGTATTGATTAAAAATGTCATATTTTGTTTAAGATAGATAGGAATTATAAATACAAATTTAATTGAACAAGTGCAATGAATTTCTTCCTGAATCTTGATTTGTAGACAAATGAAAAGCTGAGCTGGACTGGACATCACTTGATATAGATTTTAATCCTGGCAGTGTCATAAACCAGATCTGTGACTTTACATAAATATTTTATTTTTCTCATCCTTAGATTCTTTATGAAGATTAAAAGAAATAGGGTATGTGGAAACTATGAAACATTATGCAGTGTTTAAATATTACCATGTCTTTATTGAAAAAAATTTCCTCCAATTGACAAGAGGTTGACTTATATAATAAATATTTTTATCTTAAGTAACAATCTTTTAGTGAATAGACTCCCTATGTTACATATGAAGTCTGATTTGATTGTAGTCTATTTCAAAGTAATTATAATGTGATGGAATATTTTTATTAAAATTTAGATAATCTTATTGTTTATTTTTTAAGGGGAATCTTCATTTATATTTTTACTGAAAGTACAAGTTTGCTTCAGTCATAAGAATATTGTTTATTTTTATCAGAAAAGTTACATTTTGGAAAAAAAAATTTCCAAATCAAAACGAAAGAAGAGTTACATTTTGGGGTGTCTTGCTACAGTATATCTGAATGAGTACAAGATGTTGGATCTGTCTTAATGAATTCTCTAACTTTGTGGTTGTCCCCCCTTTGTTGTTGCTGCATCCTTTTAAAATAAATCTACATAAAATAAAAGTGCAGACACACTGTAAACTATTCTAAAGCTAAAATAAGCTGTAATATGATAACTGTGTGTGTGATTTGTAAGTATGAAGTGGTAGGTCGATAGATAGATAGATAGAGAGGTATAATTCTATTGTTGAGATGAAGCCACTATAGGACAGAGTTCAACTCAGAGCTCAGAAACTTTTCCTTAGTACAAGAGGAACACTGGGATTGGGTAATCAAAATCGATGAAGGGACCAAAAATGGGTCAGACTGTCCGAAGAATATATCATGGTTCAGGATCTTTCAGAATTTCTGAGTCTTTACTTATTCACTGTAATTTCGTGTTGTAAACCAATGATACTTTTCTTAAAAAGACTGCTATCATATCTAAACTATTATTGCATATACTGTCAATGAGATTTATTTAAATATTTTAGGTGCTTTATTTAAAATCAGCTTAAAACAGATTTATTTTAATGTGGTATTTGCCCTGGTTTTGCTTTTATTTTTTCCCCCCAGAGTTGGAAACATATTTCAATACTTTGAGCTGCAGCAAGACCACGGACAAACTAGGCACAGTTCTGCCTTCATGGTTTCCACTTGTAGAGAGAAAGATGTTTTCCCTGTGCTAGAGAGGTTGAGAATCTGGAGGCAGTGGGAACGCCCCCAGGCAGGCCTCAGGTAGCATCAAAGGTGTGTAGTGCCATGAGGGGTCGAGCAGCAGATCCTGTTTCCACTTAAGAGGGTGGCCTTGGACATAGTGCACTCTGAGTTGATCAGGTTTACACCTGGTGTGGAGTAAACCCAGGGGAAAACAGTCTTACTAATACAATTATCACACCCACTCCCACCTTCTCGGAAGGTAAGCATTGTTTGTGGTTGTCTAGTCCTATTTCTTATGTTCTTGTGTTCTAAATTTAAAAAATGTTTTTTATTCCCAGTCTTTATTTATTGATTTTGTTTGTACTTCACTCTTTTTTGTATTTCTTGTACTAACTGCTCTTTAACTCTTCTTTGTCTTCATCTAAGCCACTGCTTCTCAGATGTCTTTGATAAGTATTACCTGGGCTGCTGGTCAAGTATATTGCTTTCCAGACTCCCCCTCCCAGGGAGGGTATGATTCTGTGGGTCTGGCATTCTGTGGGAATTGGTATGTATAACAAGTGCTAAATATAATTCTTATGGAGAAAATTTAGGTCATGCTGCCTGACCTTGGGAGCTCAGTGTGGAAATGCATCCCACCTGGGAACAGGGTGTCAGGTTTAACAAATAAAAACACAGGCAGATTATGGGCCATAACTTATACTGAAAAGTTATTCTTGTTTATTTGAAATTCATATTTAACTGGGCATCCTATCTGGTGATGTTACTTATGGAAAAATTAGATTTGTTCTGCAGAGGTAGCTATTTGAACTTGTCACCCAGAGCCCAGATGAATTCTAGCCAGGAGTTAGAGTTCTATTTGACTTAAAATGTAGGTTCGCTTCAGATCCTTTCTGTGTGCTGATTTGCTGACTCTTTTCATGAAGCATGGTATTATGGGTTAAATTGTATCCTCCCTAAACTTCATATTTTGAAGTCTAACACCAAGAGATAGGGTTTTTCAGAGATAATCAAGTTTAAGTGAAGTCATTTTGGGTAGGTTCTAATTCAGTAAGGCTGATTTATAAAAAAGGGGAAATTTGGAGACAGATACATGCACATAGGGAGACCACCATGTGAAGATGAAGGTAGTGATCAGAGTGATGCTTCAACTAGTCGAGGAACCCCAAAGATTGCCAGCAACCCACCAGAAGCTGGGGAGGGCTGTGGAACAGATTCTGCCCTGCCTGTCAAACCTTAGAAGGAACCAACCGTGTGGATTCCTTGGTGTCAGACCTCCATCTTCCAAACAGGAAGAGCTGTTGTTAAAGCCTCCCAGTTTGTGATACTTTGTTAGGGAAACCCTAGCAAATGAATGCACGTGGCAGTGCAGAAATTGGGCTGATGAGCTCCCTTCTCATTTGTGTGGAAAATCTATGGAATATAGGCTGACCAAGTAGTGTAATCTTTTTACAAATGTAAAAGCTGAATCTCAGAGTGGTTAAATCACTTACCTGAGCTAATACAGCAAGTCATTGAATAAGGAATTTATATTTGCCAACATTTATTAACATATAATATGAAATATATATTTGTAATAACAGCCTTTGTAGAGTGATTGTCATGTGCCAGACACTTTATACACGTTATCTAATTTCATCTTCATAATGACCAGTGAGTTAAGTGCTATTGGTTAACTCCATTTTATGCGTGAAAACTGAAGCTCCTCAGTAAGAGAAAGTGTTATGGTACAGTCAAGTAGTAGCTACTAAGTGGTGGATCTAAAAATTAAGTACAAGTTCTCTGATCCCGTGCACTGTTCCGTACTACTTGACAAGAAAGGTGCTCGGCAGTTTTATAACTCAACAAAGGGCTAGATGAAGGAAAGGAGGCTGTTTAGTTGGATTGTTTTCTTTTTGCTCTTGAACTATGTGTGTCTTTGTTCATGAATTTTACCATGAATTAAAAGAATCTGATACTTCAGGGCTAGATGAAGGAAAGGAGGCTGTTTAGTTGGATTGTTTTCTTTTTGCTCTTGAACTATCTGTGTCTTTGTTCATGAATTTTACCATGAATTAAAAGAATCTGATACTTTACAAGTAAGGTTTTCATATTCCTGAAGACATTCTTGTTTATGCTCTCTTAGTTTTGCCCTTAGAACAGAGTGGATATAGTTCAATTTAATTTCTGGATTTTATAATCTTGTTATTGCCTAACAGTTTCCCTGAAGGGTTGCTGGCAATAAAATCTTTCTAATGCAGGAAATAATACAGATTCTACTTCCCCCTTTTCTTCCTTCTGTATCTTCCCCAACCCCTGAGATTTGTGTTGCACAGACTTTTACTCCTTTTGGCTTACGCTATAATGTTTCTAGTCCAGCATTTTACCAGTTAATGTTTGCTTAGTGTATTGGAAAGGAAGATTTCTCACCAGAGGTGATTTCTGGCCTGCAGAGTGTGTGGCTTCTGAGATTTATTATTTTTATGGGGTGGAGAAATTTCTCCAGGCTATTTCTGTGAATGAGAGATCAAAGTCAGATGGATCTGACAATTTTCCTACAAGAAGGACCACCCAATAGTTTGATAGTTGTATTTTTCCACCACATGGGTGATTGATGAACCCATGATCCACTGCCATTTTGTTTAGAATGAAAGCATATGAAGAAGCCCTATTCTGCTGTTGATTTTTACCGGGCAATTTTATTATTATTATTGTTTCATTCAAATTCATTAAAATTTTCAGTGATCTTTCCCCTCTAACCTGCCAGCTTTCTATTTAGCTAATACATGTTTCTTCTTCCTTCATCCGAAGTGGAGTTCCGTTAAACCTATTTGATTTTCCCTGCCTGGGTGGGGAAGCAGCAGGCTTTCCTGGATTGAGTCCTAGGCTAAAGGGCCAAGCTTCTGTCAAGGTGAAGTTGGTCTCCTAGTTTCTGCAAATGAGCTGTTTTATGAGGGAAGTGGTGTGTTGATCAGGCCTTCAGTTCCTAAGCAAGGAAGGCTTTCCAGTGTCTAGACACACAAGAAGTGGAGGTGATATCCTGATTCAGGAATAGCTGAATGAGACAGGTAATCAGGAATGAACTTAGAGGCACCTTACGAAAGCCAGATAGCCCAATAAGCAGGAGACAAGAGTTGAAAACCCAAGTGATCAAATAGTGGAACTGAAGATCAACCTTACTAGGGAGAAATTTCTGAGGATCTTTCTTTGCATCCATCCTTTGCAGGAGGTTATCTCTGGCTTTAAGAGTCCATGTTATACCCACATGTTACCTTCTCAGGGAGGTCTTCCCTGTCTGCTCTCTAAAATAGCACATACCACCACTCATATCTCCATCTTTTCATCTCTAGTTTTACTTTTCTCCATAAGCTACCATGATCTGACTTACTTTAATATGTAAAACACAGCACAGTGTAGACTTTATGAGAATTTGGACTGGATATTTTTTTATTGTGGTATCCGCAGGTCCTAGAACAGTACTTTGCACATAATAGATGGTCAGTACAAATTTGTTATTGAATTTTTAAATGACTGTCTTCATGGCAGATACATTAACGCTACCTGGATATTCCTGCATTATTTTCTAAAGTACTACTATTTAGAGCAGGTTTAACAAGTTCTGCTACTACCACATAGAACACAATAAAAGCTTTGTGTAGCTGGATATAGCTCCTGAAAAAGGTCTTTAGTAGGCATTTGAAATTTTCCTACCTTTTTAATATGTAGATTTGTTATTTATTTATTTATTATTATTATTATTTTTTTAAAGATGACCGGTAAGGGGATCTCAACCCTTGGCTTGGTGTTGTCAGCACCACACTCAGCCAGTGAGCCAACCGGCCATCCCTATATAGGATCCAAACCCGGCCTTGGTGTTATCTGCACCACACTCCTCCCAAGTGAGCCACGGGCCGGCCCAGATTTTTTTTTTTAAAGCACTGGTACCATTTTGACAAAGTTTGAATATTTTTTGTATCACTAAGGTATTACTCACCTCCAAATTCACATAATAAACCCAAACATAAATTTTTACTTAGTTTATCATGGTGGGTGTAAAATTGGTTATATGGTAGTTTGGTGTTGCTCTTATAGAATTTACCTGGTGAAATACTAATGGCCTTTAAAATAAGATGGTCTTACATCATATTTACTGAGTCTTAAATTTTTAATCCCTGGCTGGCCAATATGCACATATCTAAATCCCTGCTTATTTCCCAGTCTTAGAATGTGGTATTAGTCAGTGTTCTCCAGAGAAATAGAACCAACTGAATCATTGTTTATATATACAGAAAGAGAGAGAGAGGTTTTAAGGAAGCAAGGAATTGGCTGACATGGTTGTGGGAACTGGCAAGTCTGGAATTTGCAGGGCAGGCCAAAGTAGTATGGAAATTTCAGCAAGTCAGTATTGCAGTCTTGAGTCTGAAGGCAGAATTTCTTCTAGGAACCTTTATCTTAGGTTCTTCAGCTGATTGAAAGAGGCTCACCCACATTATGGAGGGTAATGTGCTTTACTCAAAGTCAACTGATTTAAATGTTAGTCACACCTAAAAAAAATACCATAACAGCAACATCTAGACTGGTGTTTGACCAAACAACTGGGTATACCATAGTCTAACCAAGTTGACACATACAAATTAACTATCACAGGTATCATATGACCCAGCAGTCCTACTCCTGCATATTTGTACTAGAGAAATGAAAATTTGGGTTCACACAAAAACCTGTACATGAATGTTCATAGCACCTTTGTTTATAATAGCCCCAAACAGGAAACAACCCAAATATCTTTCAACACGTGAATGGATTAACAAACTGTGGTTTATCCACACAATAGAGTACTCCTCAGCAATAAAAAGGAACAAGTATTGAAATATGTAGCAACTTGATTGGATCTTAAGAGCATTGTGCTGAGTTTTTTTTAAAAAAGCCAATCTCAAATGTTTACATATTAAATGAATCTATATATAATATTCCTGAAGTGATAAAATTATAGAGAAGGAGAACAGACTAATGATTGCCAAGGGTTAGAACAGGGGAGAGTAATGACTATAAAGGGATAGCATGAGGAGGTTTTGAGGGAGTGATGGAACAGTTCTGTGAGCCAACTGTAGTGGTGGTGATGTGAATCTATAATAAAATAAAAATTATAGAATTACACTCCCTGCCTTCCCCTAAAAAAGTGAGTTCATGGAAAAACTGGTGAAATCCAAATAAGGGCTGTAGTTGAGTTGACAGAATTTCAATGATGTCAATTTCCTGGTCCATTGTTATATAAGATGCTATCACTGGGACAACCTTGATGAAGGATACAAGGGAATGCTACTTTTGCAGCTTCTAAGTGCATCAAAGTAATTCAAAATAAAAAGTTTTTAAAAGGGCAAAAAAAGAAATGAAAGATGTGTAGATATTAGAGAAGTCACTGCTAAGTGGCAAATAAGTGGGCAGAAAGGCAGAATAAATAACAGGAGCTCAGCACTGAAGTCGGACTGAACACTTGTTGGGGTTGAAGGTCAGCGAGAAAAAAGACTTAGCAAAGAGAATTATGTGTTGACGAGTACAGGTGATTATCCCATATCCAAAATGGTTGGGACCAGAAGTGTTTCAAATTCTATAGTTTTTTTTTTTTTGGTGGACTATTTGCATTATATTTACAGGGTTCAGCATCCCTAATCTAAAATCTGAAATGCTGCAATGAGCAATTTTGAGCATGTTGGCACTCAAAAAGTTTCAGATTTTGGAGCATTTCAGATTTTAGATTAGGGATGCTGAACCCTGTAAATATAATGCAAAT
>NW_007734126.1:41067-80711 GCF_000696425.1 Galeopterus variegatus | reverse complement strand
AGGCAGAATAAATAACAGGAGCTCAGCACTGAAGTCGGACTGAACACTTGTTGGGGTTGAAGGTCAGCGAGAAAAAAGACTTAGCAAAGAGAATTATGTGTTGACGAGTACAGGTGATTATCCCATATCCAAAATGGTTGGGACCAGCAGTGTTTCAAATTCTATAGTAAGGCAGAATAAATAACAGGAGCTCAGCACTGAAGTCGGACTGAACACTTGTTGGGGTTGAAAGTCAGCGAGAAAAAAGACTTAGCAAAGAGAATTATGTGTTGACGAGTACAGGTGATTATCCCATATCCAAAATGGTTGGGACCAGAAGTGTTTCAAATTCTATAGTTTTTTTTTTTTTGGTGGACTATTTGCATTATATTTACAGGGTTCAGCATCCCTAATCTAAAATCTGAAATGCTGCAATGAGCAATTTTGAGCATGTTGGCACTCAAAAAGTTTCAGATTTTGGAGCATTTCAGATTTTGGGTTTTTGGACTAGGAAAGCTCTACCTGTAGAAGGCAGGAAGATCAGATGCATAGGGAAGGGTGTTGGGAAAATGAAACAATTTGGTCAGGCTCCCCTCGCCTTGGAGACAGTTCAGGGTCATTCGGGAAACATTGTGTGGGTAGAGTGAGTGTACCCTCAGGGCACAGTTTTGGCTGGTGTTTTTACTGCCTCAGGTGCCCGCCCTGCACGGCCTTGGTTTTTCCAGACTTGCAGGTTCCAAGGACCGTGTGGCCGGTTACCTAGCTCATAGACCTGCGTGAAGGGGTCTGGTGACCCAGCCTGGCGTGAATGGGCTTCACGGGTCTGGGAGCTCCAAACTCAGCCCTAGCTCAACCATCGGCCCAGTCGGTGCAGGATTCCTGGCAGGTAAAAGAGCCGTGACAACTAGCCTAGCTTTACAGTTGGCGTGATGAACAGGATTAAGAGCTAGACAATTGGTGCTGTGAGCAGGATTCGAGACATTAGCCTCGCAGTAGCCCAAGCAGTAGCCAGACAGAGGGCATCACTGGGGACCTTAGCTGCATGCTTGAGGAATTTGAGACCTTATCTTTAAAGGAGAAAATAGGGAACTTTTATGGGATTTTCCACCAAATCAGGATCCAGTGTGATTTACGACATTTTTGCTTTAGGTCTGAAAAATGCAAAGCATCAAGAAGCTTGAGAGGCAGTGTTTAATAAGGGTATCACTGAAGTAGTCTATGGTTATTAGTCCATTTTTTGGGTATACTTTTGGTATGCTTTAGTCCTAAGATAGGTTTACACATAGTATTCCTTTGAAGGAAGGACTTGTGGTAATAATAGAAAGGAGATGGTACAAGCTATACAATCAAAGGCCTATCATGAGTTAAGCTTTTTGGATATGTTTATTGATCTAATGAATAAGGTGGGGCCTTAGGGATGTGATTAGGTATGAGGGAAGAGCCCTTGTGGATGAGATTAGTGCCCTTATAAAAGAGGCTTAAGGGAGCCCCTTTTGCCCTTCTGCCATGTGAGGACACATGGAATATGACATCTATGAGGAACAGGCCCTCACCAAACATCAAATTGTCTGGCACCTTGATCTTGGACTTCTGAGCCTCCAGAACTAGGAACGGTAAATTTGTATTGTTTATAAATTACCCATTCTAAGGTATTTCTTTATAGCAGCCCGAAAGGACAAAGACATACCATTCAATACCACAAACTTCACCTGATTTAACTTTGTCTAATAGACATACTTGCAAAATGCTATTTTAAAAAGGAAAATGAAAATCATAATAGTCTTGTATTGAATTTCGTTGAAAGATATGATTATGAATTTGTTATATTTGGGGGCTATGCTGCAATAAATAAATCTGCCTGTTTTCCCCCTGGTTAGAGAATATAGCACATGCTCATTCTCACACATCACTAAAAAGCACAAAGAAGCAAAAAGCATACACATTCTATAACCCCACCTTCTATAAGCATACACATTCTATAAACCCCACATTCTATAAGCACTGTGAAATTTTGTGTGTCCTTCTAATCATTTTTAAGGAATATAAACACATATTATTTTGTTTTGGTTGGACTTTAGGCTGGAGATGTTAATTCACTTTCACTTCTTGGTTTATTTACTCATATTCCTGTCTCCAAATAAAGTTAGTACATAGGAGGCTACATGAGATGATGCTTCATGATAGAGCATTAGGAAACCCTGATCAGTTCGTTTATCGTGTTTGCACCTACAAGGCACTGAGTAAGCAAGAATGCCAGCACTTAGCATTTATGGGCATTTCTGCCCTACAGTGTTAGTCAACAGCAATACTGTGCAAGTGGAATTCTTCACTTCATGAGTCAGAACATGTTCATATTACAGAGGTGGTTCTGCTGTGATGAAAGTGGTTTCTGTGAGAACTCAATAAAAACTCAGTAAAAATATGTTAGTAGTCATAGGGGTTACTACAGATAAAAGAAAAAGGAAAAAAGGAAAGGGAGTACTACAGGGAACAGAATTAGCTAAGGTCTGATGTAAGTCAAGACGGTCTAAAGCACGAGTGGTGCCTATCCATTTTGAAAAAATTAAGGGCAGCTAATTGGTATTAGAACTGTTGGCACTAGGCAGTAAACTTTATTATTTGTAGTAGACAAGTTATGATTTGAGGCATTACTTTATCTAAACCATATTTGTTTGGTATATTTATGATTTAATTATTTGCTTTAAGAATACATCTCTTTTCCAGGATGAAGGAATGAAGGCTATTTATTTTCTTCTTTATATGGGTGTTTATTTGGTATTAGCAACTTATAATCTTATACAGTGGCATTAGTGGTGCTTTCTGGCTGCCCAGCACCTTTTGAACACTATTGCTGTAGTCTGGGGAATTTCCCACCGTGTGATAACCACTTCACCATGATAGAACTCAGAGAACTAATATCCTTTGTCCGTAGGGCTCAGGAATATGACCCAGATTCCACCAACGAACCTTAATTCTGAAATGAGCAACGTGAGGACAGAGGCTTCACCTGCAATACATTTTTGCTACCCAGCATGTCAATAGTGGCATCCAACTCTTTGGGGTGGCAGTGTTTGCAGGACTGAATTCTTGATGCAGCAGAAACATTGACAATTTTCTCTTTAGGCTTGTTTTGTATTGAATTGGGCATTGTTCTTAGAAGCTTAGGCTACAAGCCTTATTCTTAATATCCTATTAATAAACTCTTCTGTGCAGTTACTCAGAATCAGCTGCTGTTGCTTACAACTAAGTACTTGAAAGATATCAATTCCCTATTAGCACTGTGAAGCATCTCATTAGGGTGCCCAGTCTAAATTTAGTCTGGCTGTGTTTCAGTGAGAGGTAAGGGTAGTGGGTAGGGTCTATGCTCAAAACGTGAGTGATATCATTTCCAGAACTAGACCTAGAAATGTAGGCCTTTAACTAAAGAGTAAAGACTTAGGAGATAAAGGTTTAGTAATAGGAGCCCACCATAGGAAAAGCTAATGTCGAGGTGAGGATAGAGATCAAAGTTAGCGAAGCTAACAGAATAGATTAGAGTTATGCTTCATTGACAAGTTGAAATCTGTATAATTTTTGTCCTACTATTAGAAAATTGTAGATTTTAATACCATTCTTTTATTCTTCGCTTTGTCCTGTTTCTAAGATTGTAAATCTTAAAATAGTTTCAAAGAATCGGGATCATTGTTCACTGTCTACAAAAGTGAGTAAACCAAAGTTATTTTGATTGTTTTTAGGATTGTTTAGTGCCAGCTAAAATTTCATCCAGTTAGTATTAAAGTAATGATTCTAATTTTCTAATTGTTAGTTGGCTATATGCCCAAGAAAGCACTTACAGTGAAAAATGCTTCCAGAAGTTGTGAACCTATGAAATTGTCATTCGGGTAATCTTAGTTTAGTAGACTGATCCTCATATTGAGAGGTTACTTAACACTTTATATAAAGAATTACCCAGTAATTTGGGAATATGGCAGTCAGGGGGAATAACTACTTTATTATTTTTCTAATTTTATTTTTTATTATTAGTGTATTCATTGTTACAAATTGTGATTTTTCTTTATGGACTTTACCCGACTTATCACTCCCCAAACTCGCTCCCTTCCTCTCCCCCATTTCTAGTATCCTTTGATTTGTTTGCTCCTTCTGAAAGTTCAATGCATTGTTGTGGTCTTTTCTTTCTTGCTTGCCTTCTCTTTCTCTCTCTCTCTGCACCCAGTTATGACTGAAAACATGTTTCTCTTTCCTTATCTGGCTTATTTCACTTAACATAACTCTCTAGACTCATCCATGTTGCTGCAAATGGTAAAATTTTATTCTTTTTATGGCTGAGTAGTATTCCATTGTGTATATATACCACATTTTCCTTATCCAGTCATCCATCAATGGACACTTAGGTTGGTTCTGTATTTTGGCTATTGTAAATAGGGCTGCAATGAACATGGGAGTGTAGGTTTCCCTTTGAAATGATGACTTCCATTCCCTTGGATATGTACCCAGTAGTAGGATTGCTGGATCATATGTTAGTTCTATCTGTTGTTGTTTGGGGAACCTCCATACTGTTTTCCGTAATGGCTGCACTAATATACAGTCCACCAACAGTGTAGAAGGGTTCCCCTTTCTCCATATCCTTACCAGAATTGGTTATTCTCAGTCTTTTTAATAATGGCCAGTCTAACTGAGGTGAGATGATATCTCAGTGTGGTTTTGATTTGCATTTCTCTGATGATTAGTGATGCTGAGCATTTTATCGTTTACCAGTTGGCCATTTGTATATCTTCCTTTGAAAAATATCTATTCATCTCCTTTGCCCATTTTTAAATTCGATTATTTGTTTTTTTACTGTATGGTTGAGTTCTTTACATATTCTGGATATTAATCTCTTGTCGGATGTATAGTTTGCAAATATTTTCTCCCATTCCTTAGGTTGTCTTTCCACTCTGTTGATTGTTTCCTTTGTTGTGCAGAAGCTTTTTAGTTTAATATAATCCCATTTGTTTATTTTTTTTCTTCTGTTGCTTGTGCTTTTGGGGTCTTATTCATTAAGTCTTTTCCCAGTCCTACTTCTTGGAGTGTTTCCCCTATGTTTTCCTTTAGTAATTTTATGGTTTCAGGTCTTTATACATAAGTCTTTAATCCATTTTGAGTTGATTTTGGTATATGGTGAGAGGTACAGGTCCAGTTACATTCTTCTGTATGTGGATGTCCAATTTTCCCAGCACCATTTGAAGAGGCAATCTTTTCTCCATTATATGTTTATGCTGCCTTTGTCAAAGACCAGCTGGCTGTAAGTATGTATGTTGATTCCCAGGTTTTCTATTCTGTTCCGTTGGTCTGAGTGTCTGTTTTTATGCCAGTACCATGCTTTTTTGGTTATAGTAGCTTTGTAGTATTATTTGAAGTCAGGTAGTGTTATACCTCCAGCTTTATTTTTTTGCTCAGGGTTGCTTTGACTATTTAGGGTCTTTTGTCATTCTATATGAATGTTTGGATGGCTTTTTCTATTTCTGTGAAGAATGTCATTGGTATTTTGATGAGGATTACTTTGAATCTGTAGATTGCTTTGGGTAGAATGGACATTTTCATGCTGTTAATTCTTCTCATCCAAGAGCATGGCATATCTTTCCACCTTTTTGTGTCCTCTTTAATTTTTTTTAGTAGTGTTTTGCAGTTCTCAGTGTAGCAATCTTTCACCTCCTAGGTTAAATTGATTCCTAGGTTTGTTTTGTTTGTTTGTTTGTTTTTTGATGACTGTCGTAAATGGGCTGGATTTCTTGATTTCTTTTCCTGCCAGTTCATTACTGGAGTATAAAAACTACTGATTTTTGGATGTTGATTTTGTATTTTGCAACATTACTGAAATTGTTAATCATCTCTAGGAGTTTTTTGGTAGAGTCTTTAGGTTTTTCTATATATAAGATCATATTGTCTGCAAACAAGGACAGTTTGACTTCATCCTTTCCAATCTGGATGCTCTTTATTTCTTTCTCTTGCCTGATTGCTCTGGCTAGTATTTGCAATACTGTGTTAAATAGGAGTCATCAGAGTGGACATCCTTGTCTTGTTCCTGTTCTTAAAGAAAAAGCTTTCAGCTTTTCCCCATTCAGGTTGATATTGACTGTTGGTTTGTCATAAATTACTTTAATTGTGTTGAGATATTTTCCTTTTATTCCTAATTTGCTGAGCGTTTTTATCAGGAAGGGGTGTTGAGTTTTGTTGAATGCTTTTTCTGCATTTATTGAGATAATCATATGGTTTTTGTCCTTGATTTTGTTGATGTGGTGTATCACATTTATTGACTTGCATTTGTTGAAACATCCTTGCATCCCTGGGATGACTCCCACTTGATCATGGTGTATTATTTTTTTGATGTGTTGCTGTATTCTGACTGCTGATATTTTATTGAGGATGTTTGCTTCTATGTTCATCAAGGATATTGATGTGTAATTTTCTTTTTTTGTTGTATCTTTATCTGGGTTTCGGTATCAGGGTTTTGCTGGCCTCAAAGAATGAGTTTGGGAGAATGGTTTCTGTTTCAATTTTTTGGAATAGTTTGAAGAGAAGTGGCATTAATTCTTCTTTAAAGGTTTGATAGTAATCAGCTGTAAAGCCATCCATCCAGTCCTGGGCTTTTCTTTGTTGAAAGTATGCTGGGCCGGCCTGGTGGTGCACTAGGTAGAGTGCGGTGCTTGGGAGCGCGGCGGCACTCCCGCCGAGGGTTCGGATCCCATGTAGAGACCAGTCCGCTCACTGGTTGAGTGCGGTGCAGGCGTGACACTGAGGGTTGCGATCCCATGGCCGGTCGCGGTACGGGCGTGACACTGAGGGTTGCGATCCCGTTACTGGTCACGAAAAAAGACAAAAAGGGAAAAAAAAAAAAAAGAAAGTATGCTGATTATTGCTTCAGTCTCATTGCTTGTTATTGGTTTGTTCTGGTAATCTATTTCTTCTTGGGTCAGTCTGGGTAGTTTGTATGTGTCCAGAAATTTATCCATTTCCTCTAGGTTTTCATATTTATTGGTGTACAGTTGGTTATAATAGTCTCTAATGATTCTTTGTATTTCTCTGTTATCAGTTGTAATGTCTCCCTTTTCATTTTGGCTTTTTGTTATTTGCGTCTTCTCTCTTTTTTGTTAACCTAACTAATGGTTTGTCTATTTTATTTATCTTCTCTAAAAACCAACTTTCTGTTTCATTGGTCTTTTATATTGTTTTTGGGGTCTCTGTTTCATTTAGTTCGGCTCTCGTCTTATTTCTTTTTATCTACTACTTTTAAAATTGGATTATTGTTGTTTTCCTAGTTCTTTTTTTTTTTTGTCTTTTTCCGTGTCCAGCAACGGATCGCAACCCTCAGTGTCGCCCCCGGACCGGACCGGGACCGGCAACGGGATCGCAACCCTCGGTGTTGCCCCCACGCCTCGCTCAGCCAGTGAGCGGGAA
This sequence comes from Galeopterus variegatus, assembly GCF_000696425.1. Taxonomy (NCBI): domain Eukaryota; kingdom Metazoa; phylum Chordata; class Mammalia; order Dermoptera; family Cynocephalidae; genus Galeopterus; species Galeopterus variegatus. The sequence goes on along the minus strand of NW_007734126.1, from coordinate 73,298 downwards.
CCGGTCTGTATGTGGGATCCGAACCCTCGGCGGGAGCGCCTCCACGCTTCCCAAGCGGCGCACTAGCGCAGTGCACCACCGGGCCGGCCCGTTGTTTTCCTAGTTCTTTGAGGCATAGTATTAGGTCATTTATTTGAAGTCTTTCCATTCTTTTGATGTAAGTGTTTATTGCAATAAACTTACCTGTTAGTACTGCTTTTGCAGTATCCCACAGGTTTTGGTATGATGTGTCTCTATTTTTGTTAGTTTCAAGACATTTTTTGATTTTCTGTTTAATTTCTTCTTGGACCCATGGGTCATTCAGGAGTTTGTTGTTTAGTTTCCATGTACTTGTATAGTTTCCAGAGTTTTGCTTGTTATTGATTTCCAGTTTTAACTCATTTTGGTCTGTAAAGATATTTGGAATGATTATAATTTTTTAAAAATTTGCTGAGACTTGGTTTGTGACCTAACATGTGATCTGTCCTAAAGAATGTTCCATGTGCTGATGAGAAGAATGTGTATTCTTTAGTTGTTGGATGAAATGTTCTGTAGGTGTCTTCCAGGTCCAGTTGGTCTAAGATGTAGTTTAAATCCTGTGTTTCTGTGTAGATTTGTTGCCTGGAAGATCTGTCCAATGCTGAGAAAGGGGTGTTTAGGTTATCCACTATTATTGTGTTAGGGTCTATCTCTCTCTCTCTTTTTTTTTTTTTAGGTCTAATAGTGTTTGCTTTACATATCTGAGTGCTCCAATGTTGGGTGCATACATATTTGATGGACCCCTTTATCACTGTATAATGGCCTTCTTTGTCTCTTTTTATGGTTTTTGGTTTGAAGTCTATTTGATCCAATAGAACAATAGCTACGCCGGCTCCTTTTTGGTTTCCGTTTTGCATGGTATTTTTTTTTCTCCCTCCCTTCACTTTTAGTGTGTGTGTGTCTGTATAGGTGAGGTGGGTCTCTTGAAGACAGCATGTAGTTGGGTCTACCTTTTTAATCCAATCAGACAGTCTGTGGCTTTTGAGTGGGAAGTTTAATCCATTTACATTTAGGGTTGTTATTGACAAGTATTGCTTCACTCCTGTCATTATATTTCTTTTTGTTTAGATGTTTTAAATATTATTTGTTCCTTTCTTCCCCTTTTATTTTTCATCTTCAATTCTACTTGGATTTTTGAGGTGAGATGATTTAGCTTCTTTCTCTTTCTCATTTGCATTTTGGTTTTAATGGTGGGTTTTGGTCTTTCTAGTGAATCCATGATAGTGATTATTGTTTTTCATATTCTAGATGCAGGACTGCTTTGAAAATAATTTCTTGCAGGGCTGGCCATGTGGTAATAAATGCCCATAATTTTTGTTTGTCTGTGAAATACACTATTTCTCCCTCATTTCTGAAGGATAAGCTTGCTGGGTGTAGAATTCTTGGCTGGCAGTTTTTGTCTGTTACTATTTTGAATATATCATCCAATTTTCTTCTGGCCTGTAAGGTTTCAGTTAAAAAGTCTGCTGTTATCTTATGGGATCTCTCTTATAGTTGACTTGACACTTTTCTCTTGCTACTTTTAGAATTCTCTCTTTGTCTTTGAATTTTGCCATGTTTAACTATAATGTGTCTTAGAGAGGATCTTTTTGGATTGAATCTGTTTGGGGATCTCTGGGCTTCTTGTAACTGAAGGTCTGCATCTTTCCCTATACCATAGAAGTTTTCTGTTGCTATTTCCTTGAGTAGGTTTTCCATGCCTTTTTCCTTTCTCCTCCCCTTCTGGAATACCCAGGATTTGGATATTTGTGTGCTTGACATTGTCTGCTAGCTCTCTTAGATTTTCTTCATTTTTTAAAATTATTTTTTCCATATTTTTGTCTGCCTGGGTTATTTCTAAAAGACCATCTTCAAGGTCTGAAATTCTTCTGCTTGCACCAGACTGCTGCTCAAGATTTTGGTACTGTTTTTTATTTCATTGAGTGAATCCTTTATTTCTAGGAGTTCTGCTGCATTTTTTTTTAATGTGTTGATCATTTTGTAAATTTCCTCCTTCATATCCTGGATATTTTTTCTTGTTTCATTGTGCTCCCTTATTGATTCTTCTCTTATCTCTTAGAGTTTTCTTAAGAACAGTTCTTGGAATTCCTTTTCAGACATTTCAAGGGTTTCTTGCTCAATGGGGTCTGGTACTTGATAATTACCATATTCCTTCAGTGGTGTCATATCTTCTTGTTTATTTGTAGTTCTAGTATTTTTTAGTTGATGTTTGGTCATCTGGTAGGGCACTTGTTTCTTCTATTACTCTGGAGTGGGCCATGAGGTGAAAGACTTCCTCCTCTATTTATATGCTCTGCTGGTGACTCCTCTTGTATCAATGCAGTTGAGTGTGCAGTGGGTTGCCTGAGTTCCTGCTCAGCCAGTGTGTGGGCCTGCGGCAGGGGCAGCATGCAGGACCAGTGCTCACCCAGTCTCCTGCTCAGTTGCTGGGCATGCCTCTCTGGGGTTTGGGCATGGGCTGGCAGCAGGGGTGGCATTTGGGACCAGTGCTCACCTTATTTCAGAGCTACTTTAATAATATGACCCAAACAGCTGTGTCTATGTTTCCTGAGATTTAGATAGTTCTCTGATTTAAAACCCCTCTCATCAGGGCTGGCCTGTGGCTCACTCGGGAGAGTGCGGTGCTGATAAAACCCCTCTCATCGATGTGTAACCAAAAGTTTCCTCCTTAAATTTTCTTATTAAAAATAAAATGATAATGATAGCTTTCACTTATTAACAGTTGACTGGTTGCAGTTATTATGTTAGATGCTTTACATAAATGATCTTCGAGCCCCATAAAACTCAGCAAGACAGGTTGTTATTTCTATCTTAGAAAGAAAACTAAGGCTCGGCAAGGTTAAGTGACTTCCTTATGCGTATCCTGGTTTATACTAAGTTGATATTTTAAAAGGACCCTGAGGTACTTTTCTTAGTAATCTTTAATTGTTATTTATTCTCAACCTGATCTCCTATTCTAAGTAGAATGGCCCTGTAGTCCATCCTAGCTTATAACTTGAGATAGTAATAGTCCTTAACCTCTGGACCTGCTCTGTAGCTTGATTTCACAGGCTATCTTTTAGCAACTGCCAATGAGTTTTAAGAATTACTTTATTTCAGTGCCTGTTGGTAAAGTAATGTCTCAAATTTGAGTTTTACTTTCTGCAGTTTCCATTCTTCACGCATGGCCACAACAGTAATTGAGTGAGAATGCAATGTGGAAAATTTAAACCCTCTGACTAGTTTCTCAACAATTGGAGATATCTCTACTATTTTCTTCTTTTAGAGAGTTGGAATAAGTCACGCTTTTCTTCTGAGACTGGCAGATGGCAGGCCTGATTGTCAGTTACTTTAGAGGCCCTAATGTATTAGGGGTCTTCAAAAAGTTCATGGAAACGCTCATATTTTTTAATTCCATTTTTCCAGAAACTTTTTGAAGTACCTTGTAATTGTTTGCTGTTACTGTCAGTGAAGTACATCAGATAGATTTTTTTTTTTTTCTTTTTTTTTTCGTGACCGGCAACGGATCGCAACCCTCAGTGTCGCGCCCGTACCGGACTGGGACCGGCCCGGGACCGGCCACGGGATCGCAACCCTCGGTGTTGCTCCCGCACCTCGATCAGCCAGTGAGCGGGAACCGGTCTGTATGTGGGATCCGAACCCTCGGCGGGAGCGCCGCCGTGCTTCCCAAGCAGTGCGCCACCTGGCCGCCACCTGGCCGGCCTCAGATTTTTTTAGAGCTGTGTTCTTAAAGGCACAGAACATTTTCAATGAAGTGTAACAGGATATATGAGCAAAATTCAAACTGGTTTTGTGATGAAGGCATGTATTCTGAGCCAGTGCCAGAGAAAAGAACCATATCAAACTTATCTCAACACTGTGGTACTATTTGAGGAACACATTTTATATCTGAATAAATCATTGCCCCATCAACATTCAAAGGTTTTACTGTACTTCCATATTGAATCAGGTATCCAAAATCAGACATAAAAAAAAATCATTGTAAAAGGTTTTTGACATTTTAGGCTATAAAGAAATCCTGATTTTGAAGTTTTGCTTTCTTCACTCTGAAATAGTATTCCTGATTGCTGGGAAGTTTGGGTGGGGGTAGGGGAGGAACTTAACAAAATAATGAATTCACCTAAGAAATACAGGAGTCATAAATGGGGGATATTGTCTAAATTAAGATTTTGCCATTATACATGTAATAGCTTATTTATGTGTGTGTGTATAAATGTGTGTCCTATTTTGTGAAAAACGACAGGCAAGCTGCTGTAGTGAATGAATGACGAGGAAAAACTGAAGGGTGCTTAATTTCCCTGTGCATTGCATCTAATATCAAGTTTTAATGGTTTGTGTGAAACAACTCATATTTTTACCCAAAACAACAGTCTGCAGTTTGTAGGATCTGACTTAGGCCTGGGATGAGAAAAGAGAAATTAAAGTTTAATTTTATAGCTTGATTTTTGTAGTTATTTAACCAATAACTCATCACTTTGGAAGCTTTTATTCGTTACAAAAATAGGTTGTTTTAGTGAGTCTAAATAATGAATAGAAATTTCCATCATTTACGAAATGTTTTATAATTTAAGCTACATATACGTATCATTTGAGATAATCTATTATAATGAATAAATAGCATAATTTATGTTTAAGGCATATGTCTTAGGTTAAGTTAAGCATTAGGCATAAATGTTAAAATATTTTGAATAAAATTTTTAAAATGAAGAAACATAGGCAGAAGAGTATTGGGAGGGGTGGTATTTGAATAAAAAATAATTTAATAAGGTAGACAAAGTTACTGAAGAAAGATAGTGATTTTAAAAGGTATTTGGAGGGAAAAGCATCTACATGTAAACTCTTAGGTATTTAGGACGTTCAAAATTCTAACAGAGAATATTGATTTAGTAACATTTACTTGTCACGTTAAATTAACTCTTTAGTTTGTATTATAAATACTATAATAGTTATGTTTAGGAATGTGCTTATAGAATATGCTGTTATAAGAGCAGAAAACCATAATACTTTAACTTTTAGGGTGCACTTTACATTTTTATATCTAAATGAGGATGCATCTTATAATTGAGGGAATTTTATAATTATGTGGAAATATTTTGGTTTTTTCCTTAGTGTAGTACATTTTTTTTGAAAGTATATTTTACATTGCTGGTGTCTTAGATTCTGTGAAATATGGTAATTGTCTTTTAAATAGACTTACCTACAAATGATACTAATGATAACAAGTGGGAAGATACTAGAACTTCTACCAAGAGTCAAAATATCAAGCCAAAGGTATTGGTTAGAAAGTACCATGACACTTGGAAGAACAGTTCTTTCTAATCAGTTTTTGTTTTTTCTCTTTTTTATGATATAGTGATGGCCATCTAAAAGTGGAGGAAGAAATTAATGTTAACTATATAGACATAAATGAAAATCCTGATAAGTTCTAACATATTTTTCCCATAAGAATTTTAGAAGAAGTCAGTTTGTACATATTGCAGGATATTGTACAGAACTCTGTTAATAGCCTGAGGATCATTTTCTGCACACGATATTATTAGCCCGGAATAATATTGCATTTTATTTAGTAAATGGAATGAAAAACTTACGAAGGGTATTGATGAGTGACATCAATACGTGAGAAATTGGTGGCATCAAGAGAATAAAAGAATCTGTGGAGTCAAGGGTTCGAATCCCCGTATAGCCCAGCTGCCAAAAGAAAAAAAAATCCATGGAAATTAGCTGTGGAAAGTTTGGTAAGAAACATCAATAGCTATATGCTATGTCGAATGTAGAGTTGTTTATGTAAAGAATTGGGACTTGGCACTAACCCAGCAGGAAAAAAAAAATCTGGGCAGCACACTAAATTATGTTAGGGATATCTTGTTCTTGTAAAAGTTAACATTACTTTTGGGTATACTCTATATGTATTGAGAAATAATTCTTCTATTACATTCTGGAGAAATTAAGTGAAAATAGAGAAAGAGACCTCTGAGAAAGTTTTAAAAAGTTGGAATCGTTTGATTTGGACAGAAGTATCAAGAGATTAGGAGTTAGAGAACAGCTGGTGCCTCTTCTTATATTTCTGTTAAGATAGAGTGAGAATAAATGGATATTCATGAGAATGGAAAACATGCAGGTTAGTTGTTGCAATAGTACCAGAAGAAAAAAGGAGCATCTTTCCTTAGAAATTTTGGATGCAATATATTATTGCATCTGATAATAACTGTATTATTTATTTGATAAATATATATTGTATGTCTTCCATAGAAAAGTCTAATGTTAAGTGCTGATTCCTGTTTGAATACAAGATCCTGAACTAGGGACTCGATATAAGATATTCCTGCTTGTTCTGTGACTTTTGTGAACATAGCAGGCTAAGTGAGATTTCTTAAAAAATGGAAAACCTATATCATATCCTTTCAGTGGGGTAATGTACCAAGATGTCATATATGATGGTACTTCAAAAAGTTGTTGAAAAATAAACTTAAAATCATGTATTTTTTGAAGTACCCTTGTATTTAGTCATGAATAGAATGGCCCTATAGATTTAGTCTCTCTTTGATGTCAATTAAGCTGACTTTCATATCTAAGTTTCTTTTGAATATTCTTTAAAAAATGTCAAGAGAAGTAAGAGAAGATTAGTAATGCTGCTCATATTTTCTTTGTCATTATTTACAGTGTGTTATGTATACAGTATAATCTGTTAGCAAACTTTAATTTTATAAGCTATTCATTGTGTTTAAACAGTGCCTTTTTTATATTAAATATTTATGGCAGTCTTTGGGAAGAATACATTAAAATGGCAGATGGGGGTTGTTTTAAACATTTCCTTGATTGAAGGCAAGAGACCCCCTTGTGAATTTATAGTCTGCTTTCAAAGAAAGTTCACAATGTCTGATAATAACCCAAGGAGGCAAGAATTCCACCAATTCCCAGCACTATGATTTCAAAAAGCAATGGCTGCAAACAATCTTCATGCTTCAGCACCTCCCATTTTGAAACTGTTTGCAAGGGCAGTGAAGAATGGTGAACAAAAACATTTACGGTTGTATTGCCTATTAATAATTCAATAGGAGTACACCTCTTTTGCATTAATATTACTTTTTAATCGATTTTTAACCACAGTAGAAAAGATAAGTGGAAAATCAAATTTTTGACCTATGTTAGACAGGAAGATGTATCCTAGACTCTGCAATTCTGAAACTTGGAAGATACTTTGGGAGTTATGTCCTAGGTTTCCTAAAGGAGGGATGTGCTTTTTTGCTTTCTATTTTCTATCTGCCTATGTAACTAATAAGCTTGAATCCATGAATAATGGTTATTCCACCCCCCACCCCGTTATGTCTTTTCCTAGTTTAAACTTAGAAGAACGATATATCCTTAATTACATTATTTTTCTTAAAAGCCATCTTGACTTTTAGGAGCTTTATTGAATATAAAAATTAACTTCGTCAAGTTTTATTAATATCTGAAAAGATTATTTGTTAAACTGTATCATTTGACCGTTGAGAGTTGAGATGCTTGTTAACCAGCCTTATTCTGTTTTTCTAAGCGAACAGCTTGCGTTTGATATAAAAGGGAAATATTTGTTTCTGAAAATCTTATTTTAACTTTAACTAACTATTCTATTAGTGTTTGGTGAGAACTTTGAAAGCCTCAGGCGGGAAATTACAACTCTTGTAGTACTTAAGACATTTGCCAGTCAATAGTGGCTATCCTTAGCTGATGGGGCAATTATTGTACAATCGTGCAGAGCATAAGGGTGTTGTTGTGGGAGGGTGCCATGGGCACTGGTAATGTCAGAATCCCCTGTAACTTACATTTTGCAAGCAATAGTTCAACAGTTATTTATTTAGTGGGGATGTGAAGAAACTGAACTTCTAGTAAAAATTGTATACTTTAAAAAAAAATGTTTTAAGTGCACTGACTATAACATCTCATTTTAATATATAGTCTAGGACTTTTTCACAGATGTGCTTCCAAAAATCTATGAATCGTCTGAAATAGCAAGGCAAATGTTAAATGTGCCTTGTTTTTGGAAAGGGATTCATAGCTACCATCAGTGTGAAAGGGGATATCTAACCCAAAAAACTTGAGCTAGAGATTCTGGTCTAATCTCCTTATTTTCCAGGTGGAAAATCTGAGGTTCGACAAGATCAAGTGACTTATTTAAAGTGAGACAATATTGGAAGAGCTACAATTAAAATCATTTCTCAAGGTCAAGGGTTTAGATCCCTATACCAGCCAGCTGCCAAAAAAAAAAAACAAAAAAACTTTTCCTGCTGTAGACTGTCCCTAGGGTTTCCAACTTATATTGAACTTACATTCTTTTATAAGTTAGATGTTCAGAACCTGGAATTGAAAAAGTTATAAACCTTTTCCATACCAAAATATATTCAACTCAAAATACCTATGAACTAGAGTCCTGAATTCATAGTATCTTGGGATATTGTTTTGAGTTTCTTCTGAGCTCGAGGATGATAACTATAAACCGAGCCAAAATTAATTACATCTTCTAATTGAAAATATACTCTATCTCCTCCACCAGTACCACAACCAGTTTGAACCCCACAGACCTACAGGAAGGAAGTGTAGCCTCTTCTTTTTCCAGCAGTTAGAATAAATCCTGGCAGTTCCAGACAGTATGGAGGATTCCCAGTATACATGGAAAGCTCCTCACTTGAAGGTTTAAAAGCTTCATGGGATAATTTTTCTGGGCAAATGGGGGCAAGAGATGACTTTATTGTAGGTAACCACTGGTAGGCTGGGTTTTCTTTGGGAGTACTCCAGCCCTTCCCTGGGGAGGGGACACAGAAAAGTACACATGATCACATTTTTCCTGGTAATGAAGGCTAACCTTGGGGGTACGGTCAGCAGTCTCCTGTGTACCCCAGTGTAGGAGAAAATGGAGGAGAAAATGCAGAAGTGCAGAGATGATCCCACCAAGAGCAGTAGTAGGGAAACTAAGGTAGTCAAGACGGCAGTGACAAAGGTACTTTTTCATAAAGAAGGAATAACAGCAGAATGGATGTTTTCTGTGTATCTGCCTTCTGTATTTTGATGTTACTAGCAGTGATTTTTGCTTTTGCTTTTATGTTCATAGTTGTGAAAATAAGTTTTGTTGTTGTTTTGTAGCAGGCAGGATGCAGGATGATTTGCTGTTTTTATTTTAATTTTTGCTGGCTGACACCTGAAGATCTGCCTCCTGTCCAGCTCAAGGGTCAATGGCAGGTGTGTTCTTCTCCACTGGGAGACAGGCTGCTGATAGCCCCCAAAGGCTGACTTTAGTCAGCATCTCCTCCCTGACCTAGACCCAAAGAATACAGGAAAAAAGGCTCAGAGACTTAGCCCATTATTTTTTAAAGGGTGTGAGCTCTGGATTTATGATGTTAGTATTTTTTTAAATACTCTGAAACTGTGTTTTCATTTTTCCTTTAATTTTAAGTCATCTTCATAAAGTTGGTTCACAAGATTCTGGATCAAAAGTATAAGTGATTTCTGGGCCTCTCTCTCTAAAAAAAAAAAAAAGTACCAAGAAAAGCTGCACTAAAACAACAAATCTAATTTTAAAAACACTTAATGTGGTTAAAAAGCAGACTCAACCAAAATAATGAAAGCTATTTAAGAGAAGTCAGTTGCAAGTGATTTTAAACATTTATTTCATTGCTTTTTAACTCCTTGACTGTTAGCACCATCAATGTGAATTTGAAATAAATTAACTTGTTTTTGAACTCTATAACAAGAATTTTTTTTCTTTTAATTAACTTTATTGTTTTTTAAAGCCCTGCATCAAGCTCTATTTCTGTGCTTGGGTAGTTGCATTTGCAAATAGGGCAATTTCTGCATACAGGTCTGAACAGACTATACCACAATTATCTTTTTTATCGTAACTTTACTGTCAAAGAAGTAGTTTTCTTCTCCGAATGGAAATTCCAGAGTAACTCAAATGTCTTAGCAAACACATTGTCATTTCCTGTTTCCAAGGGCAATGGCCCCTGGTCCAGCAAATAAGATCTGGGTTCAGACCTGGAATGGATCCCTATTCCCTCATTGTTATTTTGGTATCTTACTGTATTAGTAAGGGTTCTCCGGAGAGACAGAATCAATAGAATTATATGAGAGGGATTTATTAGGGGAATTAGCTCATGTGGCTATGAAGGAAAGTCCCATGATAGGCCGTCTATAAACCGGATGCTGGTAGCATGACTCAGTCCAAGTCCAAAGGCCTCAGAGCCAGGCAAGCTGATGGTGCCCTCAGTGTAAGTTCTGGAACCCAAAAGCTGAAGAGTCTCAAGCTCTGATGTCCACAGACAGGAGAGAAGAGTGTATCCCAGCTCCAGTGGACCGAGAGAGAGAGAGAGAAGGTGCTAGGGTCTTTTTAAGCAACGGGCTCTCGTGGGAACTAATAGAGCAAGAACTCACTCATTAATCCCCCCCACCCCCCCAGGGAGAGCATTAATCCATTCATTGGGGATCCGCTCCCATAACTCAGTCAGCTTCCAACACTGCCACATTGGAGATCAAATTTCCACATGAGTTTTGGAGGGGACAACACATCCAAACTCCATCACTTACTTAATAATAATAGTTGCTAGCATTTGTTGTTCACTATATGCTAGAAAGAGTGGGCACTGCTTTTTATTGGATTATCTCAATCTTTACATAAACCTTATGAGATACAGGTATTATGATTACCTTCTAGTTATAATTCATCTTTGAAGTCTTTTCAGCTTAGAGGAGTTACTGTATGTAATAATTAGCCTTGTGCCAGGTATCAGGCCCTGTGCTCTGTTCTTTACTGGCAAATTTGCTGTCATTGTATTGTAATAATCCAATATACCTATACCCATTTCAAAACAAGATGCAGGAGATATTAATGCGCTCATTCTCACTTCCTGGTAAGAGGAAGATCCAGGCGAGGCTCTCGCCAAACAAAACTGGTCTTCTGTTACTGAGTAGCCTGAACAAGCTACATGATTAAAGTCCAATTAAGTTCTTTTTTTTAGATGTGTGGTATTTGTCCCTGTGGCTTCTGATTATCTTTAGAACACTTTCTGAAAAATGATTTCCCATCTACAGTAATATTGGTAAAATTTTTTAGAGAAAATTTGTCATTACCTAGAAGGTGAAACATTTGAAGCATTTTTGTCCCTTCTGCTGCATCTCTTTTCTTCCTTTAGCAAACATTAGTTGAGTATATATTATGTGCTGTAGCAATTGTGCTAAGAGCTAGGCGTACCTAAATGAATAAAACACAGATCTTTACCTGAAAGAACCTCAACATATATTTTGAGCAACTAGTGTCTAGTACTTGCTTGGATGTGTATAAATAAAGTAGTAAAAACTCATAAAATCTTTAGTGGATTGATTTACAGTGTAGATTATCTCCACGTATTTAATACCCATCTCAAATGTCAAGTTCTTTCTCTGTGCTTTAGTGCGAACACATAACCGTGAAATCTTGCCTTTGTATATTTATCTCTCCCAATTCTTTATTTCTTTCAACTATAGTGGAAAACCTATCCATCACGGTGATACATGAACCATTACCGAGCTATTTATAAGAATCTGGAGGCTATATTACTTTTGGGGTTCAATAATTGGGAAGAATGAAATCATAATGTGAGTGTTAACTAAATTCACAGATGGAATTTTAAAAGTTTTTTAAAGATGTGAAAATATCTTTTCTTCAGGATTTTGATAACTAAATATATTTAAGTTGTTGCTGTGTACTCCCATGAGCCCTAACCTGCTGTTTTTCAATGTGTAGTCATCAAGATCACCAAGGTACACAGTTTTAGACATCACCTCAGATCTACTTAATTTGACTCTTGCCCACCCTGCTTTCCACTTGAATTTTTAACATGCTTTATAAGTGATTGTTAAAGCATAGTAGCACTTAAGACCCATTTTCCTATCAGCTAACCTGCTGTTTTTCAATGTGTAGTCATCAAGATCACCAAGGTACACAGTTTTAGACATCGCCTCAGATCTACTTAATTTGACTCTTGCCCACCCTGCTTTCCACTTGAATTTTTAACATGCTTTATAGGTGATTGTTAAAGCATAGTAGCACTTAAGACCCATTTTCCTATCAGTTTTTTTTTTTGTACTTAAGCATAAGCAGAGGACACTTTGATTTGGGTAAAAAAGAAATTACAGAGAGATACCTGATAACTTACTTGTGAGTCCTAAAGGAAGCTGCTTAAGATTTCTATAAATTCGGTTGACATGATGCTATCTGGCTCAATACCCACCTTCCTTACCAGACAGGAATTTCTTCAATGGTTCTAGGCTAGGATGAAGCCAGATTCCCCTAACACCAAATTCCAGCGTTCTGAAAACTCAGTTCTTAGAGAATCAAATTTCCCAACCAACACCAGTAATGTTTCCTTAAAGATAAATGGTGAGAAGGTGTTTTATTAGTCCATTTTTGGTACTTATAACAAAATACCTGACACTGGGTGATTTATAAAGAAAAACGAAATTTATTTGCTTACAGTTTCTGAGACTGGGAAGTCCAAAGTCCATTTGATTGTTGGGACAGCGACCCAGAGGTCTCACATTGCAAGATGGTGGAAGCAGAGAGAGAGCAAGACAGACTCTCCTTTTTTTTTTTTTAAAGCCCTCAGAACCACCCCCCCACCACCATTTTTAATCCACTCACTACAGCACGGTCCAACAGTCCAATCACCTCTTCAAGGCTCCACCTTTCGATTACCATAATAGGATTACCTGCCCTCTTAACAGTCACAGTGGGAGCCAAGTTTCTAATACATAAAACCTGGGGAACACAATTAAAGATTCAGGGAACTTTGGTGGGACATAATTCAATCCACAACAGGTGTTTTCTACTTATTTCCAAAGAAACCCCTTTTTCTTTTGAATTCACATAATCCTCAAAGGCTTCTCCTGGGGGAACACAGAAAACAGTATTAACTTCTGTTATATACTTGCCTTGAGCCAGGCCCTCTACTAGATATTTTTGGTGTTATTGAATTTAATTGTGTTGTTGAATTTAGCAGGCAAATGAGATGGTTATTATTTATCCTCAAGTCAATTAAGTAACTTGCCCCCAAAGGTTAACTTAATTAGCAAAGGAATTAGGAGTAAAACTAGTTGGCTGGATTTCAAAACTGTACACGTGTCTTCCCAAGGAGGAAAAAGTGAAAGACAGTCAGTGCTTCCCATTCTGAATCACAAAACATCCATCCCAGTATTTTTTTAAACCTGTCATCAGCAGTGTAGCATGAAGTCACAGGACTTTTCTTCAGCCATCCTGAAGAAAGAGGGGTCATCTTCTTTCAGAGTTTTTGTGGTGTTTACCATAGCCATGAGAATATAGTACCCTTTGCTTCAGGGCAATAAGAGAATTGTTTTGGTTTCAAAGGTCTTTTCTTCTGGCTCTTACAGGATTAAAATAAACAGAGATAATGTTTATGTCAACAATGTTATTCAGCCAAATAGGTGACAACTGTCAGTTTGAAAGCTACATGGTAGTTGACTCTAAGAAGGGAATGAGATAGCTATGAACTAAAACTAGACTCAAAATTAAGAGTGCCTCTTGCAACTGTGACTTTAGCACATTTACTTGAGTGTTATAATGTATTCACTGTAAAGTCTAGACACCTTATAAATATATGACTGGCAGTTGCCTCAGGCAGAAATCTTTTACTGATGCAATGAGATAAAAGTAATTAAGCTACATGTAGACTGATGGGTAATTAAATCCATGTGAAGCATTTTGTAACTAATTACTATGTTCTAATCACAGATTGCCTTCTATTTGTCAAGGTAAGTGTATATAATTACACAGTCCTTATTTTCTTTAATCTGAAATCATCCCAGTTGGGTGAATATTTTTAAGCAGTATGAATCTTAGAATATTTGGTACATTACTTGCATAAAGGTAATTTGCATATTTTGTAATTTGAGGGCCTTTTGTAGTAAAATAGCTTTTAATGCCACTGACAGCAATTCTGTGGTCAATAGATATTTCTAATCTAGGCTCATTATTCTTTGTTTAATCCTTTTTTTTTTTTTAATAGTGAAAGGTAGTTTGTTAATTACTGAATGCCAGTAACATTCAGTGCATTATATGGACAGTGGTCCTGATCACAATAGTTAGAAAAGACCAAAAATCAGTAAGTGGATTAAAAATAGATTTCCATTGACACAGAAAGTAAAACAAGTAAACAGCTTTGAGGGTTGGAGATTTCTCAGTATGAGACAGCAGTATGATTCAAGGCATGTAGTCTCTACTGCAGATTATAGCTGGCATGACAGGGCATTTCTAGAATCAGAGGACTAGAGTAGATTTAATCTCTTGGAATAGAACTGTGGATGTAGACACCCATTCAAAGCCAGGTTTTCAAATAAAAGTTGCCTCTGCTGCTACATGACACTAGACAGTGTACTTCTTGGACTTGGGTCATATGTCTTATTTATCTTTGGGTTCTTAGTATGGTGCCCGGCACATGGAGCTCACTAAGTTAATATCTGTGGAATCATGAGTAACATGTTGACCAATAAGGAATCAAAGGTCATTTTCTGTAGATTATCTTCATTTGTGAACTTCCCTTTCTCATTTTCTTAGTTGGATAGACAGCCTATTTTCTGACCTTCAGGGCATATTGTGAAGCCATTGTAATTTTTAAAAAATCCTATATTTAATTCTGTTTTATACCTACACTTTATTAAATCACGTGTTTCACATCATTTTTTATTGCTAATGACTTTTAACAGCCTTGTAATTTATAATGAATGTTCTTTTAAGTTTGGTTTTCTCCAAGTGGTTATTATGAAAGGCATGGTTTTCTAAGGCTGAATTGTTAGTATTTGTTAGGGAGTCAGATATTTTCCTCCCTCATTCTTCCCATTTGTCCTCCATTAGTTAAAGTTGTCCTGTACAGTGTGCGGAACTGGATTCATTTCTTCTAGCCACACACCAGACCACCTCCCTGCACTCTTGGTAGAAGAATGTGTGCCAGCCTGCCAGCGACTAGATTCTTTTTCAGTTACAATATTATGTTCATTCCTTCACACCACTGCACTTTGTCCCATAGCTCCTACTTTACATTAGCGTGCGCGCGCGCGCACATGCACACACACACACACACACGCGCGCGCACACACACACAATAATAGAGATGTAATACATTTTCTCTTCACTGGATCTAAGTTTAATACCTCAAAAACATAGAATAACTGTTTTTTCCTTTTACCCACTGACATCGGTTTTGCATCTCGTGCCAAGTTTTTCCACTATGAACTTATTATTTTTCTCATTCTAATTAATAAGTATCTTATGAGGAAATACTTTAACACTATGCAAATAGCCTCTCTCCTCACTTTTGCCCACTAACTTCAACATCTTTCGATGATTCTTGCCTCTGACAATTAATACTGTGGTGTTGGCCAGATGGTGATTTTTCTAGTTTTCCTTTTACATTTAGTAATTGGAATTTTATTATATAGAAGAACTGTGCTTCTCCCCCCTACTTATGTATTTTCTCAAATATTTATTTCCATAAGTATGGATGGACAGATATTTATTTTGTTCATCTCAGATTGGCCATTGGGAGCTTCTTAAGTTAGCTGTGTTTTTGATGTATCCTCATAATTTTTGAGCACTTTCTTTCTTTCTGGCACTAGAAAATGTTCCAGGTTTATCTTGCACAGGTTTATCTTGCACTTTCCCTAACCCCAGTCCTGGAGTTACCCGTTTCTCTAAGCAACTAGTACTTTTTATTGGAGAATGGTATTTAGCAACGAAGATCTGGTTGCTAGTTGTGTTGTAATGTTCCAGGTTTATCTTGCACAGGTTTATCTTGCACTTTCCCTAACCCCAGTCCTGGAGTCACCCGTTTCTCTAAGCAACTAGTACTTTTTATTGGAGAATGGTATTTAGCAACGAAGATCTGGTTGCTAGTTGTGTTGTTTGCTTCTAGGGTATCATCCTCTGGCTTGATTTTTTAAAAATTTTAAATTAGTGCACTTCTGTGTAGACTAATCTTCAAATGATTCTCTAGTGAAACTGCTTTTTTCCTATTAAAATAAAATAATGCCTTTTTTTCTCATTTTAGAGGGAAAGTAGATTAAGTTAATGGATAAAATCATCTCAATTTTCTGTATTTCTCAGGAAACTTTTTCCTACTGTTTTTGTGGCTACTCCCCATTTGCCTGGATGTATAAAAGATGATAAATTAGTGCATAAGTAGTAATTAATTAAGTATTGACAGAGGCTCAAACCATTTATTGTGATTATTTTTACAGCTTCTTCTATGTGGGTTTTGTTGTTGTTGAATACATATATTTTAGGGATGTTCTCATTGTGTAATTTCTACTGTAATGTGAATAAGCATTTTATATTTTGTGTTCTGTGTAAAATACTGTGACTTTCCTGTATTCTCGCCACATAAACAAATCTGAGCACTGTAGCTGTCGGCTCCTACTTTAGCTCTACGTGTCCTTGTCCTGATATCTTCTTCTCCATCTCTTCATGTTTTCCATTCTTGCCATCTTTTTATTAACTCATTCAATCAACAAATATTCACCAGATGCCTCCTATGTCTCAGGAGCTATTCTATCACAGGAGCTGAATCAGTAAACAAAACAGGAAAATCTCAGTCTTACTGCAATGTTTATTCTAGTTGGAGGTGGGGTGGAGAGACAATACACAATAAACATAATTAGAAGCAAATTGTATAGTATGTTAGAAAGAGATACTTCTCTCCATTTTTTTTCTGTCTACTCCTCCCTTCTTCTACATTCACTGAATTATTTCTCTCCATAGGATGCTGTTGGAGATCTTTAAGATAAACAATGAATGAAAGGTACCCTCTCTAGGACTTCAGCTTTATCCCTAATCAGATGAAGCCACAGGAAATAACACAAAAGAACTGGGGAATTACAGAATACAGAATGAAAATTTTTTTCACAAGGATTTTGTAGGATATTTAAGTTAACTCAGGTTTAAAGTATCAAAATATTTTCACCTAGTAGAGATTCGGCAGACTTAATAGAGGTAAATGAAGCATTTTAAAAACTTAACCAGCCCACTTATAAAAGATAAGTGATTTAGCTGTAATTGGCTGAGTTTGGGCCAGTGAAATTACCACAAGTTTGTCTTTTCAAATCATAGTTAGAAAATGTCACAGTAATATATTGGCTGCAGAAAAGGAAAGAGAAAGTTTCCTTGTAATGGTTTTATGGAAGGAGACTAAGGGATGGTAAATGATAGTTGTTGTTAAGAGTGCTTTGGTAATATTATTTCATTTTTTTGTAAAGAAGAAAAGTTGTATAAATTGCAGTTGGAAATTAGGAGGTTTTAAAAGGATTTCTATTTCATTCACGTATTGATTAATAATAGGCAAGTCACATATCTTACATATTTTCTGTTTGTTTCCTCATTTATAAGGTATGAGATAACGGTTTACAATTAGAGGCAATTTGTAGATCTTTGAATGTAGCAGGTTAGGAATGCTATTTGCTGGAAAAACTACTAAACATTTATTTTAGTGATAAGAATTAAGGAGTCAAAGAACTTTTAAGTATAGTTTTGAATAGAGTAATAGTTTCTTGCTGTTTTTTAAATATTGTGAACTATATAAAATGTGCATGTCCAAGGTGACTTAAAGGTAATACACAAAACGGTTGTTGTAGAGTCAGGGGTTTTGGGATGGCATTTTAAAAAATTTATTAACTTTATGATATATAATTTTGTGAATTTTAATAAAATATGTCAACATATCATAAATAAAAAGAAACACAAGTGAAGTACAAAAAGAATAAGGTACCTTGTCTACAAATCATATTATTTAACCTTGGAGAATTTTCAGCTTGTGTTGATTAATTATTTAGGAAAAAATACAATTTATTAATATATTTCTATCATGTAAATTAAAATTCATGTTATTCTTTTAGTTCTTCATTGTAGGCAGTTCTATAGTGTGTAATAGTGCTGCCCAAGAGAAATATAATGTGAGCCATGTGTGTAATTTAAAATTTTTTAGGAGCCGCATTAAGAAAATTAAAAAGATACAGGTTAAATTTATTTTAATCAGACATTTTAATTAACCCAATATATACAAAATATAATTATTTCAATTTGTAATCAGTGTAAAAAATCTTAACGAGATATTTTACATTCTTTTTTTTCATAATAAATCTTTGAAATCTGGTGTGTACTTTGCACTTAGTACATCTCAATTCAGACTAACTGCATTTCAAGTGCTCGAGTACATTACTCTTAGTGCATCTTGTTTTATTTACACATTGTTTTGGTTTTCTTTAGTCATTTCTTATTTTTAATGCTACTAAAACTTTCTTTTGAGCTTTGAGTTGGTACTTCTCATGTTGCCATAATTATAGCCATCATTTTATAGGTGTTCTCTCCAAGTCACTGAATTGGCATGGAAAGAATTATGTTGGAGTTCCTTCCTAGAAATTAAGAGATTAATTCTAATCCCTCCTCTGCTGCTGGTTATTGTATAACTTTGGGCAAGTCTCTTCACTTTTCTGATCTTCAGAGTCTGTATGTATGAAGTAAGGTAGATAAAGTCTTTTGGCATTTTCTAACTAGATAATTTTTTAAAAATTACCTATGTGTTATTAAAATACATTGATTAATTACCTGATTATGCAGTGTGTTAGGCATATTACCAAAAATGGCCTATGTAATGGAATCTATTTTTAGAATTGTCTATGTGTTATTCAAATACATTGATTAATTACCTGAGTATGCATTGTGTTAGGCATAATACCAAAAAAGGCCTATCTAATGGAATCTAATTTTAGTGAATGATAGTGATAGACTTTGAAGACAGAGAGAAGTCACTTTAATTCACTCTTAAGCATGGAGTTATTAAAACATTACATTATATCTGGGTACAAATTGGGAGCTTTGAATTAGATACTTGGGACAAGGAAAAGGTGAGGTTAACAATAGGTTTTGGTTTGTTGTTTTCCTCAGTGTCACCAACAAATTTTATTTTTTGTTTCTTTGAAAAGTTAAATTATTGATTTTGAGAGATTACATTTTTCCCCCCTCTGAGACTATTTTAAAGTGGCATTCTGTTTTTCCCGTTAGGCTTGTATACAGTTAACATTCTACTCTTTAATACTGAATATTAGTTCTGTAGATTAGCCTCACAAGGCAGAATTTAATAAAGGTTTTTGCACTTAATTATGCTTATAGGACCACTTATTTTAAAACATACTACCTACATTTGTTGATTTAACTTCTAAATGTTTTACAAAGTAGAAAAAAGAGGTACTTTACCAAAATTTGTTTAATCACAGGGATTATTATCATTAAAATTTTAAATTTAAAAATTGTAGAAACTAACACAGTGTTTAAAAAAAACTGCCATCTGTATCGCATCTTAACTTTTTATCAAATTCACTTTAAACTTTTTTTAAAGAAGGAATTAAAGATACTCTTGAAGCCTTCTGTTTGTATCCCTCTAAATTCCATTCCACTCCTGTCTCCACTGGAGTTAGTGATTTGTTACAATTCTCATCATTTCTTTTTTTCCTACCCTCTTTTGGATTGAGTATTATAATTTCATTTTGTTTCCATTATTGCCTTGTTAGCTATACCTCTCTAAATTCCATTCCACTCCTGTCTCCACTGGAGTTAGTGATTTGTTACAATTCTCATCATTTTTTTTCCTACCCTCTTTTGGATTGAGTATTATAATTTCATTTTGTTTCCATTATTGCCTTGTTAGCTATACCTCTTTGATTGATTGATTGATTGGTGGCTGCTCTAGGGTTTGAATATACACCTTTAACACCACAATCTACCTTCCAATAGTATTTTACTACTTCAGTTATAGTGTAAGAACCTTACAATTGTATATTTCCATTTCCTCCTTCCTCCTGTCCTTTGTGCTATTGTCATGCTTTTTTGTATAAAGTGTAGACCCTAAAATATACCGTTATTTTTTCTTTAAAAAGCCAATTATATAAGAGATAAAACATGAGAAAAAGATGATTTTTTATATATACCCACACATTTGCCATTTTTGGTATAATTCTTTCCTTTGTGTATCATCTGGTGCTTTTCTTTCCAGTGTGGTATCATTTCTCTTCTGCTGAAAGGTTTTTATTATTCTTTGAAGTAGAAGTCTGCTGGTATTGAATTTTCCTAGCTTTCTCTAAAATGTCTTTGTTTGCCTTCTTATTTGGTAGCTATTTTCCTATTTTCATTAAACACAAAATTCTTTATTGACAGTTTTCAATCTTTTGAAGATGTCTGTCCATTACACTCCAGCTGGCATAATTTCTGACAAGAAGTCTTCTGTCATTCTTATCTTTGTGCCTATGTACAATATTTCTCCTCATCCCCAGCTGCTTTTAAATTTTTCTATTACTTTTTTTCTTTAGCATTTTGTTTATCTGTGCCTTTATGTGTATTCTGTTGAGAGTTGTTCGAGTTTTTTGAAAGTCTGATTTATAGTATTTATCAAATTTGGAAAAAAATTAGTCATTATTTCAGGAAATCTAATTATTCATGTTTTGTCTGCTTTGTATTGCTCTATTCTGTTTATTCTTTTTCTCAATGTTCTACTTCTCTTTACTTCATTTTGAGTACTTTCTATTATTAGGTCTTCAAGTTCATCTTCGGAAGTTCCAGTATGGTATAGTATAATATCTTCTGTTTCTTTTCTCATCATGTTCATATATTTTGAACACATGGGCCTCATTTACAATAGCCATTTTAATGTCCTTGACAGCAAATTCCATCATCTCTGTCATTTCTCATTCTGATCCTATTCATAGATTTTTCTTCTGGTCTATTAACCATAGTCAATATTTTCTTTCTTGTCTACATGCCTGCTGAGTTTTCTTTGGTTGCCAGACATTTTGAATTTAACATTGCTGAGCACTGAATTTTGTTGTGTTCCTTTAAAGACTTTTCCACTTCATATCGTCATAGACTTAAGTTATTAAAAATTAATTTGATCCTTGTGAGGCTTTCTTTAAGGTCTATTAGTGTAGGTCCAGAGCAGCTTTTAATTTAACACTCATTTTTCTTGACCATGCCAATACCCTTCTAAGGGCTCTATTTGATGGCCCATGCATTCCAAGGTTTTTCTTTTTCTTTTTTTTTTTTTTTTTTTTTTTGTCCTTTTTGAGACCGGCCGCACCGTGCTCAGCCAGTGACCGCTGTGAGCGCACCGGTCATCCCTATATAGGATCCGAACCCACGGCGGGAGCGCTGCCGCGCTCCCAGCGCCACACCTTCCCGAGTGCGCCATGGGCTCGGCCCAAGGTTTTTCTTTTTGCTTGTAGGAACATGAAATATTCTTGGTCCTGTGGGACTTCTGGGAATAGTTTGGCCTCCTGCTTTCCCATGTTTCTTTCCCCAGCCTTGGGATTTAGTTTCATCTCATACATGCTTGGATCAGTACTCAAAGATCTGAGGAGAGCCCTCCTCTGACCTTTGGAGCCTCATATCTGTGCATTTCTCTCCCCTGTAATATTTAACCCTGTGAATTGTAACCGGCTAAACTCCGATCTCTGTCTCTTCAATTCAACAAGATCATCAGGCTCAGTTTGGTTTCCCCCTTTCAGCACTGTGGCCTGGAAAATGGTGGTAAATCATAGGGCTTACCTTGTTTTTTTCTCTTAAGAATCACAGTCCAGCATTTCCTGTTGTTCCTTGTCTGATGATTGTTGTATCATATATTTTGTCCATTTTTATAATTGTTTACAGCATTAAAGTAATTCCTGTAACAGTTAATCCTTCATGTATAGAAGTGGAAGTCCTCACAATATTTCCTGTTAATTAAACTTGTGTTGTCATTAATGTGGCCAGAGTCAACAATTTGTACTGGACAATACACATTCCTCTACAAAAGCATATGTGTTGGTTGATATAATTTGGATTAGCATAGTTTTGACTAATTTATAGAATTGGTTATTGGTATATATGTTATTCTACTGTCACAGATATTCAAATCACCTTTTATTAATACCACATGCAAGTGTTTGTAGTACTTTGTTCTCAGAAATTTTAATTGAAGAGGTAGCTGATTATTAAATCTTTGGTATCTGGGGTATCTGTCAGAACTTCTTATTCTGATTATTTTTCTGTTCCTCAAAACAGAAACACTAGCTGCTTTGTAAAACTTCCAAACTTCTAAATATTTCTTTGTTCTAGAGTTGCACTTTACCCTTTCATTATGTAGGAACAGAGCACACAAAAACACACACACCACTTTTTCTCTTCTAGTCCACTAAAAAGCATAACTACCTTCTGGTCTCTGTTACATGAAACCTGAAAAAGGCACATAAGACTTTTAACTAACCTACTCTTTGGTCATTTGCCAGTTATAGTAGTTAAAGGGTTATGCTGATCTGAATTTTTATATTTATCATTGTAATTACTAGATGTGTGGGTTCTTGAAAACCTATTTTCTCTTTCCTTTTCCTGTCTCAGAAGGTTCTGTTGTACATATTCTTATTTGTCCTTCTTTCTGAAACCGTAGCAGTGGTTCAAACTGTAAGTCTCTCTGGGTTTGTGGCAAGTTTTGGTTTATTTGTTGGATGTCAAATGGTGCTAAGTGAGAAACTGGGACCCAGTAGTAGTACTTAGGCTCTGTTGGGTAGAAAGAAGGAAGAAAAAGGAGAAGAGATAAAAGACAAGCTCTATTCCCCACCCCCTCTAGGTGATTCCAGCTAGAAATCGTAAATGCGCTACTGGTCTAGTATACCTTTTATTCATTTCTATTTAGATTTGTTAGTCTTGTTTCATGCATTTCGATCAATTATAATAATTCTCCTTCCAAAAAAAGAATGAAAGAAACTAATTTGGTTTAGAAAGACTAGATGGTCAAATTATCTGTTATTTCTTTTCCTGAACCTTCTTATACACCAAATTTAGTGAGAATTCTGGAATATCATGCAATATTCATGAGCATAAGTATGAGTATCTTAAAACATGGAGTTATTGAGAGCTTTCAGTAGCAGGTACAAGATAAATATTGCATATGGCAATGCATAGCTTATCAACATGTCATTTTTGCTCTCTTAGCACTGCCCTATGAGCTTGAGCCTCTTGCAACAGCTTGCATCAGCACTGGCTCTCATTTTACAATTCTTTTGCACCACAGACCCCTCACTCATCTTACTCTAATCACACTGACTTCTTTGTGGTTCCATGGGAACTGCAGACATACTCATGCTGGGTCTTTGCACTTATCATATTCCCTCTACTCCAAGGCTCTTCTTTCAGATGGTTGATCTACATGGCATACTATCTTGATTCATTCAGGTTTTGGGTCATCATGAGCATTGTCTTCATCTATTTTCTGTCTAAAATAACAATGTCCTTTCCCAATCACATCAGCACTCATGCCTTTCATCTTGCTTTAAAATTTTTCATTAATAATTTTATTTGACAACATATCATTTATCTCTTAATTTGTTCTCTCTCCCACTTAGATAAGTTTTGTGAGGGCAGAGACCTTATCTCTAAGATTTAGACAGTGTCCATCATATTATAGGTACATGACAATTACCTGCTAGAAGGAGTAAGTAAATGAATGAAGGACTGATGTTTTATTTTTATTAGGACACCTAAGCTGTATAACTGATATGCCTTCAAGGAGTACTTCAAAAAGTTTGGGGGAAAATAGAATTAAAAGATAATACGATAGTTTCTGCTGCCCCAAAGCAGCAGTCCCTTCAGGATCCAAGCTAGACATCAGGGTGAAATGAGTGAACTGTGATACCCCCGGCCACAATGACAAAACACCAAAGGAAAGAAACCAGAAATATGAAAAGTCAAGAAAGTACACCGCCACCAAAGGAAATTAATAACTTTTAAGTGCTAGATTCTATAGAACAGGGAGTCTTTGAAATGACAGAAAAGGAATTTAGAGTAACTATTCTAAGGAAACTAAATGAGATACAAGAAAACTCAGTGAAACAACACAATGAAATGAGAAAAAACATACAGGATCTGAAGAAGAAATGTACAAAGAAATCGATGCCTTGAAAAAGAATGTAGATGAGCTTGTGGAGCTGAAGAATTCACTCAACAAAATATAAAATGCAACAGAGAGTTTAACCAGCAGACTTGAACAAGCAGAAGAGAGGATTTCTGACCTCAAAGACAGACTGTTTGAATTATCAAAAGCAGACCAGAAAAAAGAAAAAAGAATCAAAAAAATTGAAGAAAATTTAAGAGAGACAACCAACAGCCTTAAGCGCTCAAATATCTGAATCTTGGATATTCAGGAAGGGGAGGGAAAAGGAAATGGCATTGAAAACATATTCAATGAGATAATAGCAGAAAACTTCCCAGGTATAGGGAAAGTCACAGGTCCCCAGATTCAGGAAGCCCAAAGATCACCAAACACATTCTACCCAAAAAGGTCCTCTCTAAGACACATGATAATCAAAGTGACAAAATTCAAAGACAGAATTTTACAAGCTGCAAGAGAGAAGCGGCAAGTCACCTATAAGGGAGCCCCAATCAGAATAACATAATACTTTTCATCAGAAACTCTAAAAGCCAAAAAAGAATGGGACGATATGTTCAACACACTAAAGGACATAAATTGCCAGCCAAGAATATTTTACCCAGCAAGGCTATCCTTCCAAAATGAAGGACAAATAGTATATTTCTCAGACAAACAAAAACTGTGGGAGTTCACTACCACATGACCAGCCCTACACGAAATTCTCAAGGAAGTGCTGAGTTTGATACCACAAAAACAACCATCACTGCCACGAATACACAAGAAAGAACAATACCAACCAGCAAAACAAAAATGATAACAAAAGAAAAAAAATAGTTTATCTGTCAACCCAAGAAACCAACCAATACAGAAGACAAACAGAAAATTTGAAAGAAAGGAACAAAAGATACTTAAGACATCTAAACAAAAATCAGTATAATGCTAGGAGTAAATCAACACCTTTCAGTAATAACTCTGAATGTAAAGGGACTAAATTCCCCTTTCGAAAGACACAGACTGACTGACTGGATTAAAAAGAAGGACCCAACAATATTCTGTCTCCAAGAGACTCACCTGACCTGTAAATACACACATAGACTAAGAGGGAAAGGATGGAAAAAGATATATCATGCAAGTAGAAATGAAAAATGAGCTGGAATAGCTATTTTATATCAGATAAAATAGACTTTAAAGCAAAAACTATTAAAAGAGATAAAGATGGCCAATATATAATGATAAAAGGATCTATCCATCAAGAAGACATAATAATCATAAATATATATGCACCTAATGTCAGAACAGCCAGATTTACAAAGCAAACACTATTAGATCTAAAAAAAGAAACAGACACACAATAATAGCGGGGAACCTGAACACCTCACTCTTATCATTGGACAGATCATCTATGCAAAAAATCAACAGAGAAACACAAGATCAAAACAATACCTTAGACCATTTGGATTTGGCAGATATCTACATAACATTCCACCCAATAACCTCAGAATATTCATTTTTCTCATCAGCACATGGAATATTTTCCAGGATAGACCATCTGTTAGGTCACAAAGCAAGTCTTAACAAATTCAAAAAAATTGGAATTATTCCATGTATTTTTTCTGATCAAAATGGATTAAAATTAGAAATCAATAATAAATGAAACTCTGAAAACTACACAAACTCATGGAAATTAAACAAAATTCTATGTAATGACATGTGGGTCCAAGAAGAAATTAAATAGGAAATCAAAACATTTCTTGAAACTAATGAAAATAATAACACCTCATACCAAAACCTGTGGGATACTGCAAAAGCAGTTTTAAGGGGGAAATTTATTGCCATAAATGCTTACTTCAGAAGAATGGAAAGATGGCAAATAAATAACCAACACTTCATCTTAAAGATCTAGAAAAACAAGAACAATCCAAACCTAAAGTTAGTAGATGGAAAGAAATAATTAAGAACAGAGCAGAACTAAATGAAATAGAAACATGAAAAACAATACAAAAGATTAATGAAACAAAAAAGTTGATTTTGTGAAAAGATTAATTAAATCAACAAACCTTTAGCAAGACTAAGAAGAGAGAAGACCCAAATAACAAAAATTAGAAATGAAAAAGGTCATATTACAACTGACACCTCAGAAATACAAGGAATCATTAGAGACTAGTATAAAAATCTATATTCCAACAAATTTGAAAATCTGGAGGAAATGGATAAATTTCTGGATGCATACAAATTACCAAAACTGAGCCAAGTAGATACAGAATATCTGAACAGACCAATAACAATAAAAGAGATTGAAGCTGTTATCAGAAGGCTCCCAACAAAGAAAAGCCCAGGACCAGATGGGTTCACTCCAGAGTTCTACCAAATCTTCAAAGAGGAACTGATACTAATTCTCTACAAACTGTTCCAAAAGACTGAAATAGAAGCCATTCTCTCAGATTCATTCTATGAGGCAAATATCACACTGATACCCAAACCAGACAAAGATGCATCAAAAATAGAAAACTACAGGCCAATATCCTTCATGAATAGAGATGCAAAAATCTTCAGTAAGATACTAGCTAACAGAATACAGCAACACATACAGAAAATTATACACTGTAATCAAGTGGGATTCATCCCAGGGATGCAAGGTTGGTTCAACGTACGCAAATCAATAAATGTGATACACCACATCAATAAAATCAAACACAAAAACCATATGATCATTTCTAGATGCTGAAAAAGCATTTGAAAAAATTCAACATCCTTTCATGATAAAGACTCTCTACAAGTTAGGCATAGNTAGTATATTTCTCAGACAAACAAAAACTGTGGGAGTTCACTACCACATGACCAGCCCTACACGAAATTCTCAAGGAAGTGCTGAGTTTGATACCACAAAAACAACCATCACTGCCACGAATACACAAGAAAGAACAATACCAACCAGCAAAACAAAAATGATAACAAAAGAAAAAAAATAGTTTATCTGTCAACCCAAGAAACCAACCAATACAGAAGACAAACAGAAAATTTGAAAGAAAGGAACAAAAGATACTTAAGACATCTAAACAAAAATCAGTATAATGCTAGGAGTAAATCAACACCTTTCAGTAATAACTCTGAATGTAAAGGGACTAAATTCCCCTTTCGAAAGACACAGACTGACTGACTGGATTAAAAAGATGGACCCAACAATATTCTGTCTCCAAGAGACTCACCTGACCTGTAAATACACACATAGACTAAGAGGGAAAGGATGGAAAAAGATATATCATGCAAGTAGAAATGAAAAATGAGCTGGAATAGCTATTTTATATCAGATAAAATAGACGTTAAAGCAAAAACTATTAAAAGAGATAAAGATGGCCAATATATAATGATAAAAGGATCTATCCATCAAGAAGACATAATAATCATAAATATATATGCACCTAATGTCAGAACAGCCAGATTTACAAAGCAAACACTATTAGATCTAAAAAAAGAAACAGACACACAATAATAGCGGGGAACCTGAACACCTCACTCTTATCATTGGACAGATCATCTATGCAAAAAATCAACAGAGAAACACAAGATCAAAACAATACCTTAGACCATTTGGATTTGGCAGATATCTACATAACATTCCACCCAATAACCTCAGAATATTCATTTTTCTCATCAGCACATGGAATATTTTCCAGGATAGACCATCTGTTAGGTCACAAAGCAAGTCTTAACAAATTCAAAAAAATTGGAATTATTCCATGTATTTTTTTCTGATCAAAATGGATTAAAATTAGAAATCAATAATAAATGAAACTCTGAAAACTACACAAACTCATGGAAATTAAACAACATTCTATGTAATGACATGTGGGTCCAAGAAGAAATTAAATAGGAAATCAAAACATTTCTTGAAACTAATGAAAATAATAACACCTCATACCAAAACCTGTGGGATACTGCAAAAGCAGTTTTAAGGGGGAAATTTATTGCCATAAATGCTTACTTCAGAAGAATGGAAAGATGGCAAATAAATAACCAACACTTCATCTTAAAGATCTAGAAAAACAAGAACAATCCAAACCTAAAGTTAGTAGATGGAAAGAAATAATTAAGAACAGAGCAGAACTAAATGAAATAGAAACATGAAAAACAATACAAAAGATTAATGAAACAAAAAAGTTGATTTTGTGAAAAGATTAATTAAATCAACAAACCTTTAGCAAGACTAAGAAGAGAGAAGACCCAAATAACAAAAATTAGAAATGAAAAAGGTCATATTACAACTGACACCTCAGAAATACAAGGAATCATTAGAGACTAGTATAAAAATCTATATTCCAACAAATTTGAAAATCTGGAGGAAATGGATAAATTTCTGGATGCATACAAATTACCAAAACTGAGCCAAGTAGATACAGAATATCTGAACAGACCAATAACAATAAAAGAGATTGAAGCTGTTATCAGAAGGCTCCCAACAAAGAAAAGCCCAGGACCAGATGGGTTCACTCCAGAGTTCTACCAAATCTTCAAAGAGGAACTGATACTAATTCTCTACAAACTGTTCCAAAAGACTGAAATAGAAGCCATTCTCTCAGATTCATTCTATGAGGCAAATATCACACTGATACCCAAACCAGACAAAGATGCATCAAAAATAGAAAACTACAGGCCAATATCCTTCATGAATAGAGATGCAAAAATCTTCAGTAAGATACTAGCTAACAGAATACAGCAACACATACAGAAAATTATACACTGTAATCAAGTGGGATTCATCCCAGGGATGCAAGGTTGGTTCAACGTACGCAAATCAATAAATGTGATACACCACATCAATAAAATCAAACACAAAAACCATATGATCATTTCTAGATGCTGAAAAAGCATTTGAAAAAATTCAACATCCTTTCATGATAAAGACTCTCTACAAGTTAGGCATAGACAGAAAGTATCTCAACATAATTAAAGCCATGTACGATAAGCCCACTGCCAGTATCATCCTGAATGGGAAAAAGCTGAAAGCTTTTCCCTTAAAAACACGAACTAGACATGGATACCCACTCTCACCACTTCTATTCAACATAGTATTGGAAGTACTAGCCAGAGCAATCAGAGAAGAGAAGGAAATAAAGGGCATCCAGATTGGAAAGGATAAAGTCAGGCTGTCCCTTTTTGTAGATGATATGATCCTGCATATTGAACAGCCTAAAGCTTCTATAGAAAAACTCCTAGAGTTGATAAATGATTTCAGCAAAGTTGCAGGTTACAAAATCAACACACAAAAATCAGTAGCATTTCTAAACTCCACCTGTGAACATGTAGAAAAAGAAATCTAGAAACCATTTACAATAGCCACCAAAAAAAATAAATTATTTAGGAATAAAGCTGACCAAGGATGTGAAAAATCTCTATGAAAAGACCTAAAAACCACTGTTGAGAGAAATTAAAGACACAAGTAGATGGAAAGATATCCCATGCTATCGGATTAGAAGAACTAACAGTGTGAAAATGTCCACATTACCCAAAGTAATCTACAGATTCAATGCAACCCCCCTCAAAATTCCAATGATATTTTTCTCTGAGATGGAAAAAGCTATCCAGACATTTATATGGAACCACAAAAGATCAGGCATAGCCAAAGCAATCCTGAGCAAAAAAATTAAAGCTGGAGGCATAACACTACATGATTTTAAACTATATTACAAAGCTGTAATAACCAAAACAGCATGGTACTGGCATTAAAAATAGATACACAGACCAATGGAATATAATAGAGAACCCAGAAATCAGTCCATACACCTACAGCCATCTGATCTTTGACAAAGGCAGCAAAGCTACATACTGGTGAGGAGACTGCCTTTTCAACAAGTGGGGCTGGGAAAACTGGATAATTATATGTAGGGGAATGAAACTAGACCTGTATCTTTCACCATATACCAAAATCAACTCAAAATGGATTAAAGAATTAAATATACATTCTGAAACAATAAAACTCCTTAAAGAAAACATAGGGGAAACACTCCAGGAAGTAGGAGTGGGTACAGAATTCATGAATAGGACCTAAAAAGCACAGGCAACTAAAAATTAAATAAACAAATGGGATGATATCAAACTAAAAAGCTTCTGCACAGCAAAAGAAACAATCAACAGAGTAAAAAAACAACCAGAGTGGGAGAAAATATTTGCAAAATATACATTTGACAAAGGATTTACTATCCAGAACATACAAGGAACTCAAACAACTTTACAGCAAAAAACCAAATAACCCTATTAAAAAATGGGCAGAGGAGCTTTATAGGCATTTCTCAAAGGAAGATATACAAATGGCCAACAGACACATGAAAAGGTGCTCAATATCACTCAACATCCGGGAAATACAGATCAAAACCACACTGAGATACCATCCCACTCCTGTTAGGATAGCTAACATCCAAAAGATTGAGAACAATAAGTGCTGGAGAGGTTGCAAAGACAAAGGAACTCTCATCCACTGTTGGTGGGGCTGCAAAATGGTGCAGCCTTTATGGAAAATGATATGGAGCTTCCTCAAACAATTACAGATAGATCTACCATATGACCGAGCAATCCCACTGCTGGGATTATACCCAGGGGGAATGGAAATCATCATGCCAAAGGGATACCTGTAGTCCAGTGTTTATTGCAGCTCTATATACACTAGGCAAGAGCTGGAACCAGCCCAAATGTCTATCATCTGATGAGTGGATAAGGAAACTATGGTATATCTACACAATGCAATACTATTCTGCTATAAAAAAGAATGAAATACTGCCATTCACAACAATATGGATGGACTAAGAGAAAATCATATTAAGTGAAACAGGTCAGGCACAGAAAGAGAAATACCACAATTTCTCACTTATTTGTGGGAGCTAAAAATTAATGAATAAATAAACACCGACAAATAAAGGTTGCGGGGAAGAAGACAGAAGAACCACAAAAATTCCTTGAACTATTTAAGTCAACTGCACAGATACGGTGTGGCAGTGGGAGGAGAGGGGGTGGAGAGGAATGGGTAAAGGGGCATCAAAATCAAGTACAATGTGTTTTGAGAAGTAAAATAAAATAAAAAACAAACAAATAAATAAAAATCTTGCCTTGGAAAAATAAAGTGAAATTGTGTCAAAATAAGAAAGTGCACATCTATTTCAATTAAAATAAGTAACATGAAAAAAAAAAAAGATAATACGAGGCAGTTACTTGACTCTGCATGGTGAAAGTGGGGTGTTTGGCTAATCTTGGAAAACACATACCCAGCAGCAGGAAAAACCGAGTCCCTCTTCATCCTCATTCATGATGGCCAGATGGAGAGTTAAACACATAAAATCTGCTCTCTTGTCTTTTGTCTCCTCATTATAAATTATTTCTTGCCCTGTTGAGAGCAAGTGACTTCCACTTCATGGTCTCAGGCTCTAGCCATAATGTCTGTATTCCTGAAGGCAGAAAAAATAGAATAAAGAAGAGTACATTTTGAGAGACTTCAGTCCAGATGGCAGAATAGACAGTCCCCCGCATCACCCTCTCCCACAAAACAACAAATTTACAACTATTAAAAAGCAATGACAGCCAAACTGGGGCCATGAGGGTTCAGGGGGAGAAGAGGAGAGACTATGGAGTTTATGAAGGCAGAAGAAGCTACAATGAGAGAAAGAAAGGATCGCTCCCACCATTTCCAGCCCCGGTCACTTCATGGCTGGCCTTAGTGAGCGCATGGAGCAAGAGCTTGCAAAAGCCACGGGTGTGCCCTTCAGATGAAATTGCTTGGAGGTAGTAGGGGAGAAGAGGGCTTTGGTGGCACCCAGGCCAGCAAGACCACTAACAGGCTTCCTGTGGACCCACATAGGACCATGGAGACACAGACAACAGAAAAAAGGAGCCACTCAGAGGCCAGTGAGTCATCGCAAGGGACCAGCACACGGTCTGTCTCGTGGGAAGTGCTTGGAGTGAAGGCGTTGGGGAAGAGAGCCCACCGGGGATCATTGGGGCACAGCATGGACAGTTGATCTGTCCTCCAGTCAGCACAGGACCAACCTGTGGAGACTGGTCAGGAATATAGAACTGCAGGGGGTGCATTTTGCTGAAAAGACCCAGGCCAAGACCAGAGTTTCCGCACAACCCACGTGTACTGAACCTCACAAGACCTAGGAATACATACGAGGTCAACAATTAAAACCTGAGCTGCACAGAAAGCTTTCCCAGGGAATAAGTAGCAATAAAGCAATTTAGCTCAAGTACAGGGCTATAGTGCTGGTC
>NW_007734126.1:9564-40799 GCF_000696425.1 Galeopterus variegatus | reverse complement strand
TCAGCACAGGCCTATTCAATGCAGACTGCTTAGGAATATAGATCTGCAGGAGGGTGAAGTTTGCTGAAAAGACCCAGGCCAAGACCAGAGTTTCCGCACAACCCACGTGTACTGAACCTCACAAGACCTAGGAATACATACGAGGTCAACAATTAAAACCTGAGCTGCACAGAAAGCTTTCCCAGGGAATAAGTAGCAATAAAGCAATTTAGCTCAAGTACAGGGCTATAGTGCTGGTCTCCACAGGAAGTTCCTCCATTTTAGAAGTAAGCAAAGGACAACAAATTAGTTCCAGTGCAGAGTTTAAGTGGTGGGAACAGTGAGTAATCCAACACAGAACTGAAAGAAAAAAAAAATACCCACAGATCAGAGACAAAGCTTGATATTAACTAGTAAATGTCAAATAGCACAAAAAACACCTAGAAAATCTAAAAGGACCAGAAGCCCCCTGGGCTGCCAAGCCAGGGAGGGGGGAGGGCCAAGGGCCTCAGCCATACCTCTCGCCGACATCCATAACCATCCCAGTAAAGACCACAAAGCCACCACAGGAAGCACCCTGGGCTCCCAAGCCAGGGCAGTGGGGGCTCAGGGCCTTAGCCACACCCCTTCTCCCTCCACCCCCAACATCTACAACCAGCCCAGTGACCATTGAGCTGCAACTGGAAGTGCCCCAGGTCCCTGAGCTGTGAGGTGGTGAGGGTCTGAGGGCCCCAGCCATACTCCCCTCCCCCCGACATCCACAACTAGCCCAGTGACAACCATCCACCCTCCACTGAAAGTGCCCTGGGCTCCCGAGCCTGGGCAGTGGGCAGCCAATGGCCTAAGCCACACACCCCTGACATCTGCATCCAGCCCAGCAACAACTGAGCTGCCACTGGAAGCCTCCTGGTCTCCCCTGCTAGAATGAGGGGGGTGCCACAGCCTCAATAATGTCCCCCTTCCTTTCCCCTCTTCCCACCCTATTTCCCTCTCTTTCCCTCTACCCACTCTCCCCAACCTGCTCTGCAACAACGTCTTAGAATGAGGCATGGAACTGGGGGAAACTGAACCCAGCTGCACCTAGACAAGCTGCTGCCACTGCCCTGGGGCCCTGCTGGGTTTCTGAGGCGTGGAGCCAGTGGAAGTCAAACCCAGCCACAACCAGGTAGAAATCACACCAAAAATACCGTTTCCATGTGGGTAGCCCACCACAGCCACCACAATTGCTATAGCTACTGCACAAGCAACTAGTCTCTATAGCAGCAGTCACAGCCACTGTGTAGATGGTACACCAGACTCTCAGCTGTATTGACACAAGGAGAGGCACCAGCGGAGACCAAAAAAAAAAAAAGAAGAGGTCCTCTCTCCCCACAAAGCCCACTCTAGAGTAGTAGAAGAAGCATCTGGTTTACAGTAATAGGGGAGGACTTGATCATACCTGTCTCAGTACTGGACAGATCATCTAGGCAACAAACCAACAGAGGAACAGTTCATCTATTAGATGGAGAGAACAAATCTATGGTTATTAGATGGGGGAAGGAAAATACAGGAAGGGGAGAGGGGGAGGGGAGAGATTGGACAAGGGGCATAAAGAATAAGTATGATTTATAATAAGATAATATGAACCTTTCCATGAACTTTTTGCGCACTATCCAGTGCGCCACCGGGCCGGCCCTCCACGAACTTTTTGAAGTACCCTTTTGTAAGAATATGAAAGAAAATAGAAAACTGTATTTGTTGTTTAAATATTTGAACTGTTAATTTATAAGTTTTATATTCAATGTCAAACATCCCTAATTATAACTGTAGAATTTCAGGTTCTGTTTGACTATACATTGGTGGAAGTCACTTTTGAGAAAGACCTTTTTAGGACCAGAAAACATTAGTCATAAATGTATTCTGTCCTTTACAAATTTAAGTTCTATTCT
The DNA here is from genome assembly GCF_000696425.1 of Galeopterus variegatus. Taxonomy (NCBI): domain Eukaryota; kingdom Metazoa; phylum Chordata; class Mammalia; order Dermoptera; family Cynocephalidae; genus Galeopterus; species Galeopterus variegatus. Next base: position 38,892 of record NW_007734126.1, on the reverse strand, counting down.
TCATTTTGTAGTTGAGTTCATTGGCTCAGATAATGAAAAATCCTTTTCTTCTTTATTCTCCTGTAAGTTACTCTTGAAATCTAGATATATTTCTATTCATCACCATGATCGACTGATATTAATATTTCCTGTGAACAAGGTACTATGTTGCAGGCATTTAACTATTTTCATCTTTCCTCTTTTACTTATTTTTGTATTCCTAATGTTTGGACTGCTGGAAGTTGAGCCTGTTACGATTTTTAAGAATATACCTGAAGGCCCATTTGTAGACACTGCTGCCTGTATTATCTCTAGGGGTATTAAAAAAACCCATATATGCAACATAATGCACTGTGGTATTAAGAGGATAAATTTAATCTGCCTTGTTGGGGTTTATTGCAGATTTTGGAGATTGGGGAGTCACATGCCTTGTTTTGAGAAAGTGTAATATCCTTTTATATTGTTTAGTTAGTTTTTTTTGTTGTTTTTTGGCAGCTAGCTGATTCAGGGATCAAACCCTTGACCTTGGTGTTATCAGCATCACACTCTAACCAACTGAGCTAACCAGCCAGCCCTAGTTTGTTTTTGACTTTCCATTATTTCCACATTCTTGTAGAAGTATAGAAATAAATAATATTCTTTCTACAAGAATGTGGAAATAATGGTTAAAAACAAACTAAACTTTGTTAACTCTTATTATTAAGGCAAAAAAAATTGTTTGAAAGTTTAATTGTTTTATAGGTAATTGATCTATCTGAACTTACCTCTGAGTAAAAAGTTTTACTTCTAAGTAAAAGATGGTTTGTATTGATTGCTGTGCTATCCACCTTTCATTGTAGGATAACACCGAACCTCACGCAAGACTGCTAATCTTGTATAAAAGTTAAGAGATTATGCAACAAACTTTGCAGCAGTCAAGCTGCATTTCCTTGATGTCCAAACAATATTTATTTTGATATTTGCTCATCACCTGATACAGAAACTCCTCTACTCCTGTTCATTCTCTGTATGTATGTGTGTTTGTGTAAACATAGACACATAAATATATATGTTTATATGTATATATGTATGCAGTGGTCCCCCCTTATCTACGGGGGATATGTTCCAAGACCCCCAGTGGATACCTGAAACCTTGGATACTACTGAACCCTATATGTACTATGTTTTTTCCTACACATACGTTCTTATGATAAAGTTTAATTTACAAATTAGGCATACTAAGAAATTAACAACAATAACTAATAATAAAATAGAACAATTATAACAAGATGCCGGCATCACTGCTCTTGTGCCTTGGGGCCATTACTAAGTAAATATAATAAGGGTGACTTGAACACAAGCACTGTGATATGTTGACAGTCTGATAACCGAGACAGCTACTAAGTGACTAAATGGCAGGTAGTACATACAGTGTGGATCTGCTAACCAAAGGGATGATTCACGTCCCAGGTGATATAGGGTGAGATGGCATGAGATTTCATCATGCTACTCAGAATAGTGCACAATTTAAAACATATTAATTACTTCTGTAATTTTCCATTTAAAATCTTTGGATCATGGTTGACCATGGGTAACTAAAACTGCAGAAAGCGCAACGATGGATAAGAAAGGGACTGCTGTTTTTACATGTGTGTAGGAGAAGGTGCTTTTCAGATGTTAGCTGAAATAATTGATCTGTGCATATTGTTTTTGCTGAAAGCAATCACATTAAATACATTGATTAGGGCTGGCCAATTAGCTTAGTTGGTTAGAGCATGCCCTTTTAACACCAAGAGTTTGGATCTCCTTACAGGTCAGCTGCCAAAACAAACAAATAAATAAATAGATAGATAAATAATTACATACACTGATTGACGGAACCAAAATTTATTAAGTGCTTACTATGTCCTAGGCACCATAACAGGTCCTAGGGATATGTATTTTAGTAGGATTTTTGCACCTCTGCCCCAGAGACGCTCATATCCTATAAGGAGAGAGAAACACTTAAACCAATAATCATAACACATTGTGTTACTAAAAATTATAACACATTATGTACAAGATGGTTGGGATCACAGGGGAGGAGCATCTAAATTAGTCTCAGTGGTGAAGAAAGTTTCCGGAGAGAGAGGTATTTATTATGCAAAGAAGAGTAGAAGACATTTTAGGTAGAGGAAACTGCATATGCTTAAAGCATGGGGGCCTGAACTCCAGTGATTTGCCCAAGGAACTAAAGTAATTCAGTCCGGCTAGAGTGAAAGTGTTACCCAGTGTCAGGTTTGCTAAGAGCAGTAAGCATATTGTAATAATGAGGGGGAATGTTCATGATCTTAGAAGGTATATGCTGATATATTTAGAGGTAAAATGTCATAATTTCTGCAATTAATTCTTAGAAGGTTCAGAAAAATATATACATGGGTGTGGAGAGAGAGTACTCACAAATGTTGCAAAATGTTACTGATGAGTCTGGGTGAAGGAAGTACCAGGTGTTCATTTGTACTATTCTTGAAACTTCTTTTAATTTAACATTGTTCAAAATAAGTTAGAGGAAAAACCTCTCAGGTCACTTATAAAATGTTTTTAAAGTTTGCAAGAGTAGTATAAACATATAATTGGAGTCTTAGCTAATTAATAATTATCTTGTATAGTAGCCTATGAATTATGTTTTTTATCAGTGATGTATCAATTATATAAAAGATGGTCCTGGTTGGTCCTGTTATGATGCTGTCTTTAAGAAGATTAAATCTTTTTTGATCTAAAAGGAAAACAAAAAACCCTTGAATATCCAATAATAGGATTAGAGGGTTATATGGTCAATGTTCTATTAAATAAATAGGCTCACTAGGCACATGGCTGTCTCTATGTATCTCTTATTACTTAAAAACATCTCCATTGAAGAAACTTCCGTGACCTTTCAAATGTGTAAACCGTGAATTTTCTAAGATTTTTTAAGATGAAAGAACCCATAAAAATCTAATTAATGTGCAATCTAACCCTTAAAAGAAAGTAGCAGGAAGTAAGAGTAGATAATCTAATGCATCTTAAATAAATACAACAATATATGTTTAATTTTTATTCCTTATCAAGAGAATAAAGACTGGAATGGGATGGTGGAGAAAGAATTGGGGATGGATTTGAGAGGAAAAGGCAAAGGACAGGAAAGGAGAACAAAGGACAGAAAAGAAGAACAAAAGACAGAAGAGGGGTGTACACATTGGGGAGAGGAAGAAAGATTGAGCAGATTTTGAGGTGATTATTATGTTTTTGTAATCTTTATTTTTAGAGAAGGACAGAAAAGAAGAACAAAAGACAGAAGAGGGGTGTACACATTGGGGAGAGGAAGAAAGAGTGAGCAGATTTTGAGGTGATTATTATGTTTTTGTAATCTTTATTTTTAGAGGCTCTACTCATAATGGATTAATTGAGATGACTTGTTATGGTGGAAATTTTCCCAGTGATAAAACAAGATCTACTAGAGTAATATCACTTCTCTGACCAGATGAAATCAATCTTCACCCATATTTTAATTTACTACAATGAAGCTCATACATAGGAAAAGTTACAGTGAGTCATAATCTTTTGAAATTGAGTTTTGGCAAAGTTTGATTTTTCGAACAGGATTTTCTTTGTTGTAAGACTATTTTATTGAGTGTATTATCTTTCTTTTATTATTAACCTTTTATGTCTTCTACTTTTTCCAACCTCTGTCATCTCAAATTACTATGGAGCAGAGCTCAGAATCCAGCTGTTGAGGTTGCTGTCTATTCAGGGAAAAATAGCTTTGTGTTTCAACTACAGGCTGATCTATAATTGCTTGGGTAAGATGTTAATAGATTCTAATAACTAAACTTTTTGGGGGGGTTTCTCCTGTATAATACATTTCATTCTTTCCTAGTATTTGCTTTTCGTTTTACCAAAATTAACACATCAAAAGGATGATGGCTGACTTGATGAACTTAGTGGTTATTAGAAAAAGCAGGTAAATGAACAATTGTAGGAAAAAGTAAAATTTCTACTTGGATGTTTTTTTAAAAAGCTGATTTCTGTCTCTTTTCCCTATCCACCACTTTGTCTTTTTTGCACATATTTATTTTTACAGCCATGGGAGTTTTTACTGAGCATTCACTTCTCTTATCTTAGTTCTTCCTGCTTGCTTTTTTTTTTTTTCATTTTCATGTGTTTATTTTTCTGACATGTATTAATCAAAGTCCAAGTGCAGACTGGGGCTATCTCTTTGGGGCTGACATCATATCCATTTCAAGCCAGCCCAGCTGGCCCTTCATTTTGGTTTCTAAAGCTGTGTTCTCTAAGACCACCCCCCTCCATGACCACCACTACCGCCACCAATAGGGATGTATGTGACATTCTCAGGGTGTCCGTCATTGTCCCTTTGCCAGCTCCTGGTTGATAGCCGGTCTGAGATCACAGAAGTTTAATGCTGAATCCATATCCGTCCTGAGCTGAAAGAGCTACAGGACACATAGTAGGCAAGGACCTAATAAATGCTGTTCATCTAGCATCCATAAAGAAATGAATGTGCAAAGGAATATAGCTCATAACTGAAGTCTTTAAAGAATGAGGCTGTTTAGGCAAGCACTTCTGTCTGTAAGTATAGCCAATTAAGTGTGCAGATATAAGCAGTGTGTCCCAATATGTGTCCATTAGTGACCATTGCAGACTTCAGGTTCCCTGGTGAATTCATATTCAAGCCTGGCTGACAGGAACTGCTTGCGCTGTGAGTAATCATGAGACTTCCCAGGGAAAAGGAGGTCAGGCGTGGGGATTCCACATTTAGCTTCACCTTTAGTATGAAATGACTCCTATATCCTATTTGAGGAGGCAGCTGTCATTAGAATTAATGGTCGAACTTTAACCTTACAATATCTGAACTTTCTTGCATTGATTAAGATCAAGATCGTCTTTGACAGATTTTTGGATTGAATTGTCAAGGCAAAATTCCCCTCCAGTCCAAGGGTTTCACATTTGGCACACAGTCTCTCATTTCATTGTGTTTTAAACCAGGTTGCTATTATATAGAGTATTGTAGCAGCCTTGATCTTGGAGACATCAGAACCATTATTCCTGTTGTTGCTGATTTAGTGTTACAGCTGCTTCCTCTTTATGTGATTTAATTTGAAGTTTCAGCCCACCAGGGGGCTATTGGTCCCCACCTATGCAGCTTTAAAAGCTGGCTGCTGTTTTCTGCATGGATGTTATTTCCATTCCAATTCATTGGGATTTTTCCCCTTTTATATTCATCTAGCAACAGCAAGGCACTGTTCCAGGAACTCGCTCTCTCTACATAAGGCATAACATGGAACCATTTGGATGGAAAAATTATAAATTAAAATTATTCTGTTCATTTTAAAATATTCATATTGTGTTGCTCAAATGCCAGTAACTGGAAAATCACAGATAATGTCCTGTTTTTATAACCCCTTTCAGAATGTTTTAAAATCTGTTTATGTTGTTACTTAGCCATCTCCTTTCCTGCAGTGGATTTTGTGATAAGATTTTTTTTAAAAAGATTGTATGAGTCCAGTGTCTGATGGCATACATAATGTGAAAATAAAGATGGTACTACTAATTGTAATCCATTTTTTACGTAGAAAAATATTTGTTCGATGTACAGAGAAGTTTATAAAATTATAACACTATAAAGATAGCCTATGGACATGCCAGACTATTTCACCAAAAGATAAAGCTTTTTATTAAATGATTATTAACATTAAGTAAAAATTTTTTATTTCTAGAAGTAGGGATTTAAAGTAAGAAAATTCATAAATTCATAACATTACTGATTTTCAAACACTAAAAACATCTCTAACTCTTTTAATGTAGTTGTTTTTTGATATCTTTTGCTCTCAATGCTAAGCCCTTGATTCTTTAATTTTGGGAAACTAAAATTTTATTTCTGTCCTTGTATTTTCCATGTTGTGTAGGTGTGGGTGGAGATGTGCCTGTCTCAGAAAGATAGGCAGGGAAAAGTGAAAATGTTTTTTACAGATTGGATAGTTTTTTGATAAAGTAAATATATCTCTTATTCTAAAGGAAAGAATAGTGATTTGAGATTCTAACTTCAAGCTTCGTATTTTTCCACCTCTGTGGAAATATATTAAACAGAGTGAAGATCATTATTTTTTGCTTTTTTATTCTGTAAGTTTTAAGTCCACAGTCACATAAAAACTGTGTGTATTCTTTGATGTTTGTCTTGGTTAGGAATATTTAAATGTATTTTTGAACGTCTTCTCTTCTGTCAAGTAAAGACAATTTCAAATTATAATTTTAAGACACCTCCTAGAAACTTATACTATGGTTCAAGCTAAAGTCTTGGTTTGTATGCCTGTCTTCAGAAGCAACAAATCACTTCAGCATGAACAAATTTTACAGGCTCATTTCATTGTTTGTTTTAGCCTTGTGAATCATTTGGACTTTTAAAATAGGCTAATCCTTTAATTGAATATGGGTTCAGAAAGGTTCTGTATGCCACGAAAACCTAGATGGCTCTTGCTAATAACTTTATTTTATTCATTTTAAGTAACATTAGGTGATCCAAAGTATTTCCTCTTGATTTTTGAAAGGGTGTTATTGCAAGATTCTTTATAAGAGCAGTAACAACAAAAATATATATACATTTTGCTAAAGTCTGATTGATGGAGAATAGGATGCAAGCTGTTAGTAAACAGGTTTTCTAACACACTAAGTGTATGCAACAACCAACTTTTTTGAATGCAGCAATAAAATAAACACTATTTTTAATTGAATAAAGAAGATAGATTAGAATAGTTACCACAGGAAAAATGGGATATCTTATAATTAATAATTTGTAAATTAAACCTTAACTACACTTGACATTTTTCCTTGGGTTGATGACATACTGATTAGTGAGTTAACTGCTGATAGTATCTATTCTGTGGAGTGACTGTAGCAGTTCCAGGGCTTATAGTGTTCAATAAAATAGGTATTCTCTGAGGTGGGACTGAAGCTTTACTGTTGATCAAAGTGCTTTAGAGGAAGCATGGTTGGACTGATTGGCCGTGAATGTTAATCACTTCATAGGACACACTGATAATTTACAGCATTGTTGTAACTCTCTGGTGTTCATAAAATGAACTTAATAACCCACTGCCACCATGGGATAAGCTGTTTTTTCTCTGCAATTGAATACCCAGGCTGCCTGAATAATAGTGTTAAGAAATACTGCATTAAAAAGAGTGAGCAGCTGTATGATGAAGGAAACAGCTCTGCAACAGATTTGTTAATTATCTCCTTTGATTCACAGAGGGTGTTTGTGAGATATGGTTGACCAGTGAAGACACAGGGGCTTATGGCAGAGATATTGGCACCAATCTCCCCACACTCCTGTGGAAACTGGTTGAAGTGATTCCTGAGGGAGCAATGCTGAGGCTTGGCATGACAAATCCGCCCTATATTTTAGAGCATCTGGAGGTAAGGAAAAGCACCCCATTTACATGCTGACACAGGCATTGAGCAATCCAGACAATGTGGCAGCCTCAGTATCATCACATGAGCTTCATTTAAAACCACTGTCACATTTTTTTTTTTTTTTGCAGTTCCACATTATCAGGAATGAAGCGAGACTTTCAAGTCCCCTTCTTTCCTTCTTTGTCAGTCTACACTTGTTTTTGCATCCTCAACATTAATTAACATTGCCTGAATTTTTAGATTCTTGCCACATTGTCACAGTTATTTCTTTCTTTACAGTTCTTCAGTTTTCCAGCACATAAATTTGCCTCAATTCCTCCATTTTGAACCTTTGTCTAGTTCACAACTGCTAATATGTTGCATTAATTTTGCAGCCAACAGTCAATATTGCATTATCTGAACTACTTTTAGCCATATTAGTAAGGATGGTGGGCCTTAAGTTTAAGGATGAGTTTTCGATTTCATCCCTTCATCTGGAGATACTTAGGGGTGGAGTAGAATGAGAAGGACACAGAACTTGGTACTTTTTCCACTTGATTCATCTGTGATCACTGTGAACAAAGAAGGAGGTGATCCTGAGATCCCTGGTTTCATTTTTATACCTTCCATGGATCAGGATGCTTATTCTCAAGTAGCTAAGTGTCAAACTAGAAAAATGGACATGCGCCCAAGCAACTGTGGTACCTGATGATAAAGGCCACAATAAATATGAACAAAGAATATGGACAAGGAAGCAACCATTTGAATGAAAAACTACATGCTAGAATCCATGATTTTTATTTGAGAAATAAAATAATTACCTTAAACCCATAGTTGTGGACACAAAATCTGATAAGTGCTGTTGGAAAGTCATATGTAAAGTATGGAAACTTTTATTTTTAATCAAGTGTGTTCTTTGCAGTATGCTTGTATAGGAAAGTAACATTCCAAAAAGCTAAAAGGAAATACAGTTGCTGAAATATAATGCATAAATGCAAATGGATATGTAAACATTTAAAAGATTATTTCTGTTGGTTTGATTTTAGGACTGTACTTGAGTTTTTGTTTAACAGCCTTGTTAATGTCAACAATGTATTTTAGAAATTCTGAAAACAGAGTTGATAATCTGATTGTTAATTATAAATATAATGAAGAAATTTAGCAATTTCAATTTTTTTATTTACATTTTTCTAGCTAGATCTTTCTACTAAGGGTATATGATTTATGTGTTAAGTTTGGTACTTTAGACAGTGTGGTATGATTATGATTTGCTACTTGAAAATAAGTCAGAGGCATCTCAACTTTTACTTAACACTTTTATTCAACACTTGAAAAAGCAAGATTCTCTGTAAAAATCAAATATTCTAAGAGCTGTGGCAGCCTTGCTGTGTTTGTAGTTAATGTGAAGACCAGGAGATATGCTAAAAGTGTGGTGGGTAGAAAGGGAAACAGCCCCCACCAATATACAGTTTAAGATACATGCCAATTTCAGACCGAGCCAGTGGCGCACTCGGGAGGGTGCGTCGCTGGGAGCGCGGGTTCGGATCCTATATAGGGATGAGCAGTGCGCTCACAGTGCTCACTGGCTGAGCGCAGGGTGGCCGGTCTCAAAAAAAAAAAAGATAAATGCCAATTTCTTTTCTTTTTTCTTTTGAGACCGGCCGCCCCGCGCTCAGCCAGTGAGCACTGTGAGCGCACTGCTCATCCCTATATAGGATCCGAACCCGCGCTCCCAGCGACGCACCCTCCCGAGTGCGCCACTGGCTCGGTCTGAAATTGGCATGTATCTTAAACTGTATATTGGTGGGGGCTGTTTCCCTTTCTACCCACCACACTTTTAGCATATCTCCTGGTCTTCACATTAACTACAAACACAGCAAGGCTGCCACAGCTCTTAGAATATTTGATTTTTACAGAGAATCTTGCTTTTTCAAGTGTTGAATAAAAGTGTTAAGTAAAAGTTGAGATGCCTCTGACTTATTTTCAAGTAGCAAATCATAATCATACCACACTGTCTAAAGTACCAAACTTAACACATAAATCATATACCCTTAGTAGAAAGATCTAGCTAGAAAAATGTAAATAAAAAAATTGAAATTGCTAAATTTCTTCATTATATTTATAATTAACAATCAGATTATCAACTCTGTTTTCAGAATTTCTAAAATACATTGTTGACATTAACAAGGCTGTTAAACAAAAACTCAAGTACAGTCCTAAAATCAAACCAACAGAAATAATCTTTTAAATGTTTACATATCCATTTGCATTTATGCATTATATTTCAGCAACTGTATTTCCTTTTAGCTTTTTGGAATGTTACTTTCCTATACAAGCATACTGCAAAGAACACACTTGATTAAAAATAAAAGTTTCCATACTTTACATATGACTTTCCAACAGCACTTATCAGATTTTGTGTCCACAACTATGGGTTTAAGGTAATTATTTTATTTCTCAAATAAAAATCATGGATTCTAGCATGTAGTTTTTCATTCAAATGGTTGCTTCCTTGTCCATATTCTTTGTTCATATTTATTGTGGCCTTTATCATCAGGTACCACAGTTGCTTGGGCGCATGTCCATTTTTCTAGTTTGACACTTAGCTACTTGAGAATAAGCATCCTGATCCATGGAAGGTATAAAAATGAAACCAGGGATCTCAGGATCACCTCCTTCTTTGTTCACAGTGATCACAGATGAATCAAGTGGAAAAAGTACCAAGTTCTGTGTCCTTCTCATTCTACTCCACCCCTAAGTATCTCCAGATGAAGGGATGAAATCGAAAACTCATCCTTAAACTTAAGGCCCACCATCCTTACTAATATGGCTAAAAGTAGTTCAGATAATGCAATATTGACTGTTGGCTGCAAAATTAATGCAACATATTAGCAGTTGTGAACTAGACAAAGGTTCAAAATGGAGGAATTGAGGCAAATTTATGTGCTGGAAAACTGAAGAACTGTAAAGAAAGAAATAACTGTGACAATGTGGCAAGAATCTAAAAATTCAGGCAATGTTAATTAATGTTGAGGATGCAAAAACAAGTGTAGACTGACAAAGAAGGAAAGAAGGGGACTTGAAAGTCTCGCTTCATTCCTGATAATGTGGAACTGCAAAAAAAAAAAAAAATGTGACAGTGGTTTTAAATGAAGCTCATGTGATGATACTGAGGCTGCCACATTGTCTGGATTGCTCAGTGCCTGTGTCAGCATGTAAATGGGGTGCTTTTCCTTACCTCCAGATGCTCTAAAATATAGGGCGGATTTGTCATGCCAAGCCTCAGCATTGCTCCCTCAGGAATCACTTCAACCAGTTTCCACAGGAGTGTGGGGAGATTGGTGCCAATATCTCTGCCATAAGCCCCTGTGTCTTCACTGGTCAACCATATCTCACAAACACCCTCTGTGAATCAAAGGAGATTAAATCTCCATAAGATAGAAGATACATGTTACACTTAACATAGGATGCACTTTTAAGGTTTTATCAAGAATCTAGCATTGTGTGTGGCACTTTATATAGTAGATATTGAATAAATGTGTAGTGAATAAAAGGAAGAGAGGGAGAGGTCTTTATCACTGATAGGCAGACAAGTAGTGAAGTGTCGGGAACATCTAGAAACCCTACTTTTAACTTATCACTGCCTTAAAAACATAATATAGGATTCATTTAAATGATAATATAGCTGATGAAGAGATATGTCAGACATGGATGTAGTGGAAAACACCCTGGAATAGAAGAAGCATAACTACAAGCTTATGTAATATTGTATTAAATTTGCATATGATGTTAGAAATAATATATTAAAAGATACTTTACCTTATCTTAAAGTCTGCTAGTGCCTCTCCATTGCTTATAGGACAAAGATAAGCTCCTTAGCCTGACATTCAGGTCCTTAAGATTTCTGTTACATGCCCATTCTTTTGTTTCTTTAGTATCCTTATGATGCCTCCTATGTGCCTGTATTTTTCCTTTTCTACCATTTCATATTCCTGAAATTTTTGCTTTACTTTTTTTCATTTCGTACTTAGCAAATAATGACAGTTGGTAGCAATGTTAATCAGACATACTAATATTCACTACTATGTATGTTGACTAATAGATTGCCCATAGAGTCAGATAAGAGATTTTCCCTGTGTGTGCTTTCCTATTGATATTGCTAATGTAATAAACCTGACATTTTCCTCTTTAAGGAGCTCTAACCTTCTAAAAAATGAAGCAGCTTGTGAATTTGATCACTCTTGAAACTACATTGCTTAGTTTTGCCCTCCTAGTGGTACATAGCCCACAGCTAAGGTATTAATTCAGATTGAAAATAATACACATGAACCCAACAAGCTATGATGAGCCAGTGACAGTGATGGAATGACAGCTGCTAAAGAGGCACCAGAAATCACTGGTAAATTTTTTTCAAGGTTGAATAATAATAATAATGATAAAATTAGTACAATTTATCAAGTGCTTATTATTTTCAAGAAACCATGCTGATTGCTTTATACACATGAGCTTGTTTCCTTCTTACAACAAGCTAGCTATATAGATGTTAGTGTCATCATTTTATTGATAAGCCAAGTGTTAGACCAGGCTAAGCCACATAGCTGGTTAGAATCATCTCTAGGGAGCTGCTGTCTTATTCCTCTTTGCATTTCAGTGCTTGTGATGACATGCAGTTAATAAATATATGTATTGAATGGTGTGGTAGCTCAAAGTTTAGCTTATTAGCTGTTCCTTGATTACATGTCTCATATGTTGAAATATCTTTGTATCTATGCTGAGCATCTAGTTTTGGAAGAGTTTGGGGATGGTTGGCATATATGTTTCTCATATACAAGTCACACTTCTATGCAGACGTACTGACCAGTGGGGGAAAATTAATTTAAAGGATGCATTTTATTTATTTGCCCTGCTTAAAAAAAAATAGTGATAGATAGTATCCTTAGGACTACATAGAGCAAATGAGCTCCTTACATGATTATTGAATTTGTAGATTATCTAGGCTCTTAATTTCTTTCTTCTCCTTCCTGTTTGTTAGCTTTCACTGCTTTTTATAATTGGAGAAGTCAGCAGTGGATAGTCAAGGAGGAGAAATTAACTACATGATTATTGAATTTGTAGATTATCTAGGCTCTTAATTTCTTTCTTCTCCTTCCTGTTTCTTAGCTTTCACTGCTTTTTATAATTGGAGAAGTCAGCAGTGGATAGTCAAGGAGGAGAAATTAACATCAGACAATTTGTCTGGGTTTTGGTTTTGTTGATTGGCTGGTAGGGGAATTATATTAAAGCTGTTGAGCGGCAAGGAAAATGGGAAGTATCTGTGGATTTTATTTATTTCAGCCTTCCTGGCCCTCCTTTTGTTATGAATAATTTAAAGTAACTGTTATCTCTCTTTGTGTGTCTCAAAATTGTATCAGAATTTTAGTACATCACTTAAAGCCTGCTCTAGAGATGGAAAATTGTTTAATCTAGAGTGGAAGCTCTATATTTAAGTTGTGAATAAAGCAAATTATATATTTTAAAATTTATATTACTTTTATGGGCTGGCCATTAGTTGGTTATAAAGCGTGATACTGAAAATACCAAAGTCAAGGGTTTAGATCCCCATATTGACCAGCTGCCTAAATAAAATAAATAAATAAAATTTATATTACTTTTTAAAATACTGCTGAAAGATATTGACACTAATATTCACATAGATACAACATTACATTTTATTTAGCTTGAATTAAAATATATGATATTGTTCAAGAATACATTTAGTATACTTGTCACATATCATCATAAAGTTAATCACGAACAGTGATATTTGAAATATTCCATCTGCTTTTGGTTTGAAAATCTTTTAATCACTACAACAAATTGGCTTCCTGCTAGTCTTGATTTTTGTATGTTTACTTCTAGTTAAATGACCTTATATTCTAACCTAATTGTATATTTAGCAAAATAAGTTTATCTGGTGAAAGATAGCAGATATCTGTCAAGGACTTTTGTTGTATGGTAATTTGTGAACATTAATAATGTGTTTGGCTTGGCAGACTTTTAAAAAATGCCTCATAGTTTCAAAATAACAGCAAACTCAATAACCCTGTGCCTATGTTTCATCAAAGCAATATAGAATTTCCAAAGTGAACTAAGCAGTTCAAATGGGATCTTTAAAATTTTTTTCCTTAGGGTTTATACTTTTCGGAAAGTAGAAGAATATGTAAATAGATTCTGTATGGTTGTATACAAAATATTTTCTCCCTTTTGATGAATAAAAGGACATGTTAGATTTATTTTGAGCAAGGAAATAGAAAGGAAAAATCCCTTTTTTCTGCTGTACACAGAGTTTTTGAGATATTTCAGAGTGTAGTTTGATCTGACTGTTGACATGCATTTCTTGTTATTTATAATCATCAGTGCTCTATTTCATTCTTACCCTGGCATTCATGAATAAATTTCAAGGGGTCAGTGAAACTTTTGAGAACAAAAGTTTGTGCCTATCTGAAAATTTGAGGGGAGAAAACTTTCATCAAATATTAAAAGTGTTCATATCACTAAAAAAAAGTTTATCAGCTTTATTGGGTGCCTAATTCTGAGAGGTGGGTGGGTGCAGCCCCTCCGGAAGGTAAGCTATGGATGGAAGGAATTGCTAGCTATGCTTGCTGAAATAGTATCTTTTGATAAAAGATGAAATTGAAATGCTGCTCACAGCACGTGCAATTGTAGACTCCACCAAACACACTAACTCTTCAACTCCAGGAGGGATCTGGGTTTGACCATCAGCAAAGCAACAGTCAGGCCCTTCCACTAAAAAAAAAACCTTGCATGTCTACCCAGACTTGTGTCTCATCCACCTCGTTTCTATGATACTCGCTTGTTCTCTTGCCCAGCCCTGCCAAAGAAACCTTTTTTGAACTTAACAACCCCTCAGAAAAGCTTTCATGACTTATTGTCTCCTATGATTGAGCCTCTGTTTGTAATATTAGGTCTGGGTGATTAAGCTTCATGATTACATGCAGACTAAAGGTCCCAGAGAAGAAGTGAACTTATAAAGAGACAGGCTTGATGTCTTGTTGCTATCGTACCTTACATTATTTTATGCTTACTGTCCCAGGTATGTTTTCAGGGGAAATGAATATTTTGTGTATGAACGTTTCTCTTGTTGAAAATACTGGGTCCCTCTGACTTCTTCAGGAGCACAGGGGAAAATGCCTTGCTTAAAAATTCTATTTATGTGGTCATCAATAATTTACAGAGATCCATCCTGTGGGCTTCTCTGCTACTTTCAGTTCCAATTTCTAAATTACGAGATAGCATGCTTGGGAGTCGACCCAATGTGGGAATATAAATGGCCAAATCATTTTTGGTTATCCTAAAATTCTTTAATAACCACATTGTGGTATAAACTTCTGAACTTCTCAACCACTAATATCAATTTTTTTTTCTCTTGCCATTGGCCTAAGTTGTTGAATATTGCTTTTGAAATGCAGTGACATATGGATGTTCATTCTCAAAAAGGCGATGATTTTCCTGAGAGGAAAAGATAAACATACAGATAAAATGTGTGATTAATAAAAAGGCCGTAGCAAATCCTTTATAGAGGAATTGATGTCAGAGTCAAATATCTTTTTACTTTTTTTTTTTTTTTTTTGGAGTCTGGCTGGTAGGGGATCTGACCCCTTGACCTTGGTGTTATAACACCGTGCTGTAGTCAAATGAGCTAACCTGCCAGCCTCTGTATATATATCTTTTAACAATACAGAATACTTTAAAATATATATATAGATCTTTTTCATTCTAGCATGCTCGAGAAGCTTGGGAATTTACATATTTCTATTATGGCATACAAATATTCCTGTTTTATCTCTAGTGTACATTTCAGTTTATATAGGGAGAGCATTAGATATGTATATGGTTTAATTTGCATCTTAAAAGGCATTTCACATTGCCAGTCCCCTGAATCCTTAATTTTACTGCACTAGCTGAGAAAGTTTCCTTGTCACCTGTCAAAATTAGTATAGTTCAAATTTCACAATACACCATCTGTGGTCTTTATCTTCCTCATTAATTTAGGAAGTCAGTTATGCTAAAACCATTGAGAAAGCTGCTTTTGACTTTCCTTCACAAGCACAGAGAATGGCTAACACATAGGCAATTAATGTATTTCCTTTACACCTTTCTTTTGATTCTAAGATCCTTTCTGTATTGATTTCTTTGCTCTGATACCCTTTGAAAGGCTACTGTAGGCACTTGCTAATTCAGCACTCAGTGAAATGAAGTCCTTGTATTTTATATCAGGTGAGTGATGGAGTTTTCACGTGATCCATGGTGTAGAACACAAAGGTTGGTAATAAAGTTAATGGTTCATAGAATACTTGAGGGACATTCTGCATATTTGTCAGAAAGCAAACTTCATTTTCTTAGTCATCTTCTATTTCCAATCTACTAAATTGTTTGTTGTTCTTTAGATCTGATATGTATCTGTATTTTTTACCACATCTTTTTTTTTACCACAGAAATAATCCACATGATAAGCTTTCAAAATTTAAGTCCAAAAATTCTTTGTTATTTAATAGGAAATAATGATTGTGACTCAAATTGGAAACATAAGGGTTTTCATCATTACTATTAATATTACTACTACTGCTGCTGCTACTACTACTACTACTACTACTACTACTACTACTACTACTACTACTACTACTACTACTACTACTACTACTACTACTACTACTACTACTACTACTACTACTACTACTACTACTACTACTACTACTACTACTACTACTACTACTACTACTACTACTACTACTACTACTACTACTACTACTACTACTACTACTACTACTACTACTACTACTACTACTACTACTACTACTACTACTACTACTACTACTACTACTACTACTACTACTACTACTACTACTACTACTACTACTACTACTACTACTACTACTACTACTACTACTACTACTACTACTACTACTACTACTACTACTACTACTACTACTACTACTACTACTACTACTACTACTACTACTACTACTACTACTACTACTACTACTACTACTACTACTACTACTACTACTACTACTAAGAACTCCTTTATTTGCATGCATTGCAACAGAATTATCAAAGAGATGATAATGGGCACAAATGGTCTATGTGTAATAAATTATTTTTAGCATCAGAGGATGCTGCATTTGGGCCAGAGAAAATCAAACTGGTTGTTTAGAGTAATGTTGGAAGTTCTCTAATTGTTCATTAGTTTGAGGTGGGGAAATCTACTTGTTTTTATATCATGTATTATTGTGTGTTTTTGAAAAATCACCATGGAATGTTTGCTATATATAAAGCATTGTTTGATTAGAAAAAATGTTGTGGATATGTCTGGCTCTAAAATAGGGCAATAAAGAAATAATCTTCATGTTAAAATATGAGGGTACTTCAAAAAATTTGTGGAAAGATTCAGATTATCTTTTAATTCCAAATAAAATTTGTACCCTCGGATATCTTAAAATCAAGCTATATATCAACTTTTATTTTACATCGTCTTATGGTATATCAGCTGCATTCTGATCAGTTGAAATTTAAGACATGGATCTTTTAGTTATTTGTCTACTATAATTTCAGCTTCATTTTTCTACATCAACAGATCCTTGTTAATTTTGTTGTTGTTCCTCTATTCCTCCATTATTGCCTTTGTATTACTTTAGCTGCTGTAACAAAGTACCAAAAACTGGGTAGCTTAAAATAACAGAAATTAATTCTCTCACAGTTCTAGAGGTCGAAAGTCCAAAATCAAGGTGTTGGTAGGTTTAATTCCATTTGGAGGCTTCTGAGGGATAATCTGTTCAGTTCCTCTCTCCCAGTTTCTGGTGGTTGTTGGCAGTCCTTGGCTTGTGGTTATATCACTCCAATCTCAGTTTGTCTTCACATGGCATTTTTCTCTCTGCATCTAAGTGTCTTTTTCTTATACACCAGTCATTGACTTAGGGCCCACCCTAACTCAATATGACCTCATTTTAACTTGATTATATCTTCAAGACCGTATTTCCAAATAAGGTCACAGCTACTGAGGGTTGGAACTTTAACACATCTTTTTAGGGGACACAATAAAACCCATAACACCTCCTTTGGCAGAAAATCAATATTCGTTAATGTGCCATTTTAATTCCTTTGTTGTTTCTTTTACTGTATATATATTTTTAGTAGTTGCCTTAGGGATTACAATTAACATCTTAATTTATAGCCACCTAATTTGGGTTAATATCAACTCAATTATAATAGTGTATAATAACTTTGCTCCTGTGTAGTTCTCTTCCCTCCCTCTTTGTACTTTTGTTGTCATAAACAGTACATGTTTTTGCAGTGTATGCCCATCAACACAGATTTATAATTAGTGCTTTATGTAGTTGTCTTTTTAATCAGATAAGATGAAAACAAGAGTTACAAACAAAAACACACTTTTACTGTCTTTTATATTTATCTGTGTAGGCACCTTTCCTGGTACTCTAATTTCTTCACGTGGATTGGAGTTTCTTTCCAGTGTCCTTTCATTTCAGCCTGAAGGACTCCATTTAGTATTTCTTGTAAGGCAGGTCTGCTAGCAATGAATTTCTCTCTCTCTATTTTTTTTTTCATTTTTCTGCTTTCCTTTAGTTCTTTGGACATGGTTTTTCTTTAGTTTTTTGAACATATTTAAAATGCTGATTTAAAGTCTCTGTCTAGTAAGTCAAATATCTGGGTTTTCTCAGAGACAGTTTTTATTGACTATATTTTTCCTGTATTTGAGCTATATTTTCTTGTCCTTGTTTGGAGGGGTTTTTTTAAAAACATAATTTTTTGTTGTTGAAAACCAAGCATTTGCAATACAATGTGGAGGCTCTGGAACTCAGATTCATCTCCCTCGCCAGGGTTTGTTGTTGTTTGCTTAGTGACCTGTGAAGTCTGTACTCTTTGTCATGTGTGACCAGAGAAATCTCTACCTGCTAGATCCTTAAGTACCTGGAACCAGTAAGTCTCTCAGTTTTTTCAGAGGGGCCCTATGTGCATTTTAGAGCATGCCTTACTACTCCACCTTTGCCTTCACTTCTGCTTGTGCAGAGTCTCAGGTTTAGCCAGAGGTGAGAGCTTAGCATCTTCTCAGGTCTTTACTGAACATGTGCACAACCTGAAAACACACACACACACACACACACACACAGCATAATGCATGTATGTGGTCTTTTAGATTCCCTGGAAAATGTCAGTGTTTTTTAAAGTCTCCTTTGGACATCATATTCCCTAGCCTTTCCTTTTAAGCTTTTTGGTTTGCTTATTGTTTGCCCCAACTGTTATTCACAGCCTCAGGCAGCCATGATGTTAAACAATTGTAGCTGATTATTTTTGACAAATGCCCCTGGGCAAAAGGTCATTCTCACTGGGTGAGTGCCAGGTCAGGTTAAATAAGCAAGCTGTGCAATCCACAGAACCACTAGACAGGTCAAATAATGATGGTATTCTGGGAATGGGGCTTTGAAGAAGCTTCAACCCTACTGTGCCCCCTTCAGTAGCTGCTAGCCTGCTGGTTTTCATCATGATCAAAGCCTATTGGTTTTCAAGGCTACTATGGAGCTGAGGAGTGGTAAGTAAGAATAGGGTAGGTTAAAAACACTACATAGCTCACTGTTCTTACCAACACAACCATTTTTCTCAAATAAACATTCCCCAGATTGCTCCAAGCCTTTAGTTAATTTCCAGAGTTCTGAATAAGTTGATCCTGACAATTTTTGTCTGTGCCGTCATTGTTTTTATAGAGGAGAGGATTTTCAGAGGTCTTCATTATTCCTGGTGATGTCAGTAATACTATTTATGCCTGCAAATGAGCTCCTCCTTATCTGTCAGGCCATTAGTGTGTGTGGTTAAATCAATTTTCTTGCTTAATTTTTGTGTTCCTTGTCAAAGGTGTCATCAGTCACTTATGGTGCCTTCTGCTCTAGTAAAGCTTTTGAAGAAAAACTCATGCAATCAGAAGGTTATTGACAGCAAAACATCACTATTTGAATCACCATCACAGAAATCAGAGTTTTACATATTAAAACGTACACTTCATTAGACACTTATATTTCTGGATACCACACAAGAAATAATGTGGCATACATAGACTGACTGTCGCCTATGGCAATTGGTTGCTTCTCTCCCTTTTTTAAATTGATACCTTTATTAAAAAACAGATCAAATATTATTTTGTTATTTCTATTCTAATAGACAATTTTTGTTCCACAGTCACTAGCCCTCATATTGTTGAAGCTGCTGTTGGTCTAGATTCATAAAAAATCTTGTTTTGGGCCGAGCCCGTGGCACACTCGGGAGAGTGACTGCTACTGTGCGCCGCTTGGGAGCGCGGCGGCGCTCCGGCCGAGGGTTCGGATCCCATGTACGGACCAGCCGCTCACTGGCTGAGCAGGGTGCAGGCGCAACACCGAGGGTTGCTTGCGATCTTGTTGCCGGTCCCGGTCCGGTGCGGGCACAACACTGAGGGTTGCGATCCGTTGCCGGACACGGGGAAAAAAAAAAAAAAAAAAAGAAGACATTTGATTTTGATGCTGCTTTACTAAATTAAAAATATAATCAAACTTGAAATTTTGGCTATAAACTCTAGAATTTGCAATAAACCACTGGAAAATATTAATATTTGGGGGATATTCAATTTCAAGAATTATGAGTCATTTTGAAATCTGCAGTACATTATTTTCATGTCACAGAAGTAAACAGATTTTAGAGTACCTCAATTATATTACCGGCATTTTTGTTATAGCTTTATGATGTTTTTATCATTATTGTATTAAAGTGCTCGCAGAGGTAGAAGATTTGAATCTGAATCGGTTTTGTCATTAATCTGGCAAATTAACTGAATCTTGATCATTGATCACTCCATTCACATCTGTCTTTCAGAAAGGGAATAATTTTGAAGGGATTAAGCTGGATTAGGTAGATTTTAAAATTTCCACTTGATCTCTAATGCTGAGCTTTCAAACTCAATTTACTTGATGTCACCTAGAATTTAAAAGAAAAAAATAGCATGTCAACGAACTATTGTGCCATTTCGTTATCTGGTATTTGTCATAAAATAATTATCTCAACACTTGCTTTGACAGTTGTGTACCATATTTGTATATCTCTGTTTCAGAGAGGCCTAGAACACAAAGGGTTTATGTTTCCGTAGTGAGCGTAGAGAGTCGCTTACTTGACCTGAGTCCTCTACCCAACACCTGAGAAAGAAACATTTCTTTTGGATAGCATGGCCCTCCTCTCCTGTAAGTGCTTTTCATGCTGTAAAGAATGCAGTATAAAAGTGAAATTTACAGAAAACCATATCACGAAAATCTCTCTGTTGTTCAAGGACTGATTTTCTTGCACACAGACCCTTCTTTTCCCCCATCATTGGCCCTGGAAAGGACAGGATCATTTTGGTGGCCTGGTCCATGAGGCCTCAGACACAGCCCTTTGGCAGTCACTCCCCATCACCTGGGATGGGGACACTCTCTTGGCTCTTCATGAGCTTTTGTAAATTTCCCAGGGCACCAGCTACTCTTCCTTTATATACTCTACATTTTATTAGTAGAAACCTATGAATTTCTTTTTACTTTTCAAAATCCTTCAGATTTTTTGAGAAAAAGTTTTAAAAAGAGAGCAGGATAAAAACAACCTGTGTCTATTTCTCTTTTGCTCTTCCATCAACTTTGCCCACCCTGACCTCTGTTTATTCCCTCAATTTCAGTTGCATTTCCACGTGGAATATGGGTTATCAGTGAGTCAGTCCATGGCCCTTGGTGTTGTGTATCTCATGGATTTCCCTTCTTTTCTCTTAAGCAGCCATGCTTGATTTTAGTACTCAGTTCATAAACACAGACTGAGTGTTGCTGATTATCTGAAGTCAGGGTCAGCCTTTAATGTAGTCCTGGAGGTGCTGCTGATTTGTATAGAACACTGGACAAATTCACATTTCTGTGGGCTTTGATGCTTTCAGATATCAACTGGGGCATATCAGCTGTTACCCTATACAAAGAAGATTAGGTAATGTATCAGTAGTGCTTTGTGGGATGCTATATAAATTTAAGATTTTAACTAATTACCCTATAGTATAGTAAAATTGGTCAAACAATGAATTAAAAATATAGAATGCTTAGAACAGTGTCTGGCTCACAGAAGGTGCTCAGTAGTGATTAGCTGTCATTATCATCAGTATTATTATTATATAGGAATTTTGGAATTTTACCTTAAAGTTATGTATTCAACTAAATATACAGAACGTATTTTATGTTTTCCTGTATAAAGGTATCTTTTGGATCAGGTATTTCCAATTTTTATGTATTTTCTCATCAGAAATCTCATGATTGATGGGACAAGCCAAAATCTGGAGTCTCTATAGGGAAGGAGAAAACTAGCTGGTGGGGACCTATGGGGAAGTATCAGACTTTCCAAGGGTTGTGGAGAGAGGAGTGTCTGACAGTGACAGTCACTGTGAGCAGATATAGAGGCTGTATTAGTCTGTTTCTGTTGCATATAACAAAATACTTGGAATTGGGTAATTTTTAAGAAAACAAAATTTATTGCTTATAGTTTTGGGGGCTGGGAAGTCCAAAGTCCAGGGAACATATCTGGTGAGAATTTTGGTGGTGGAGACAGTGACTCAGGGGTCTCACGTGGCAGAAAATGGCAGAGCAGAAAGAGTAATAGTTCCTCATTTACTCTCTTTTTAAAGCCCCCAGAACCACGTCCCTGATCTCCATTATTAATCCATTCACTACTGCGTGATCCTACAATCTAATCACCTCTTCAAAGCCCTGCCTTTCAATTACCATAATAAGATTTCCCACCCTCTTAACAGTCACAGTGGAATTTGAGCTTCAATGAGGTGGGTAGCAGGGGAGGTATGCAGAGGTATGCCAGTATTCACCTGTGTCTTTGCTTCGGCTGCTGCCATCTTGCCAGGTGCCCTCAATATAGGGTGTGTGTTCAACACATCACAACGCAATATAGTTCTTCTGTTTTAACTAGCAATGATTATTAAAATTTTTAAGCAATTATTATTATAGAGGATATACATCTGTGCAGTATTGTGTAGATAACTAGTATGTCAGTATTAGTTAGGGAAACTCTGAGTAGGGTTTAACAAAGAGGCCCCAAAGTACAGTGGCTTATAGAAGTTCATTTCAATAATATAGTGCAGAGATGGGTGGCCCATGGCTGCTCTGGAGGCTCTCCTTTCTTCAGTTTGTGTCTTCCCTCCCTAGGTCACATCCTGACGTCATGTTTGCATACCAGCCAGCAGAAGGGAAAAGGCAATGGAATGACATGCCCATTTCTTCTATTGGCATGACACAGAAGTGGCAGATCTCTTCTGCTCACATTGTTGTTGAGTGCTTTTTCTTGATTCTCAGGATCACTTTAATGTTTGAGAAATCAGATTATATTTTACAATTAACATATAACATTAATATGGGAATGTTTTTTTTTTTGTTTTTGTTGATAGTGTGGCTTACAGTCAGTTGTCTCTTAGAAATAAGATATTTGGACCATGGCTCGAAAGCAGGAAAACTGTTTTCAGCAATACACTAATGTAGATATTTATATTATGTGCTGTATCTGCCTCAAAAAAAAATTTGTTTATAGTTGGAGCTAATTGGAAGGAAAAATACCAAATTAGAGCTAGATCTTTTTCTTGGGATCATTCCCAGCAGGCCAGCTATGAACCCACTGATGAGTTACTCTCTATTATCTCCAGGTGGTGGGTATTCTGTATTATGGCTACCAGTGCTACAATTATGGATTTAATTTAGGTTCCAGATTGCCTGATTTCACCATCTAGATAGTGCTTTTCTTGTGCATCTATCTTCAAACAAGTCTATCACTTGGTATTTAGTAGTTCTTCCTTGAAATTGTATCTGTAATATGCTCTGATATATAATTAATGTAGCTAATGACTATATATGATTTTACTGCATTGGGTAGCTGAATTCTCATCCTATTTGTGTTTATTGTATACTATGTATATAGTACATGTTTCATATATATATATATATATATATATATACACACATACATATATGTATTATGTATTTTATCTAAAGTCATTGCCTAAATAACATTTATTCATTTTAACATTAGGGCACTTTTTCTCCAAGTTGTGAATATAAAGTGATTTTTAAGCAGTGACTATTATTATTAGAACAGAAATAGTCCCTTAGACTTAATCATTTAATAAAATGGGCACTGGTTAGTTTAACTAAAAGGTTGCTAGAATTTCTATGGATCTTCAATTATACATTTGGTAAATTTTGCTAAGCCTGGGTAAAATGAAAGCTCCCCATAGAAGTTAACCTTAAGATAGAATTATTTAAAAGATTTTTTTTTTTTTTTGGTGCGGCTGGCCAGTACAAGGATTGAACCCTGAACCGTGGAGTTACTAGCACCACCCTCTAACCAACAGAGCTAACTGGCCAGCCAAAAGAATAAGAGTATTTGATTTACTTTTTGACTAGTTTCTAAAGGGCCAGAATTCTTGAGTTGTACTTTACAGCACTCTGAGATTATTATCACTCAAAGTCTATTGTTTACTTTAAGGTTTACTCTTGGTATTGTATGTTCTGTGGGTTTTGACAAATGTATAATGACATGTATCCACCATTATAGTATCATACTGAATAGTTTCACTGCCTAAAAATCCCTTTTTCTCTACCTATTCATTTATCCCTTCTCCCAAGCCCCAAACAACCCATGATCTTTTTAATGTCTCCATAGTTTTGCCTTTTCCAGAATATCATATAGCTGGAATCACACAGTATGTAGCCATTTCAGGTTGGCTTCTTTTACTTAGTAATATAATTTAATGTTTCTATATGTCTTTCGTGGCTTGATAGTTCATTTCTTATTAATACTGAATAATATTCCATTGTCTAAATGTATCACAGCTTGTCACTAAAGTGGAATTTTTGTTCTATGAAAAACATTCATCATTAGGCATTAATAAAATGTATTATTTGTTTAGTAAAGTAATATTTATAAAGGGGGTAGTGTAAAGCAAAAAAAATCCTTTCTGAAATTGAAATCTGCATAAATGAATCTGTCTGTTCCTTCACTCATGACAACTGGCTGCAGCTCCCAGACTTTCATCCAGATCTCATACTTGGTGCCAGTCACTGCCTCCTCCCCCTCCTTAAAACAAACGAACAACAAAAAAAAAACCTTTTATTGTGGTATAGCAAATACAGTGAAGTGCACTGATCTTAAATATTCAGTGAATCTTTACAGATGTGCACTCAGATCTGACTATCACCTGATGAAGAAATAGAACATTTCCAGGATACCATGTGATTGTCTCATGCCCCTTCCCAATCAACGTCTCCAACGCACAACCACTATTCAAAATTAGAGATTTTTGTCATCATTAATTTTTGCTAGTTCTTGACTTTCGTGTAAATGTAATCATAGTATGTACTCTTTTGAGTTTGACTTCTTTGCCCAACAGAATGTCTGTGAGTCGTCATGTTGCATGTCTTGGTAATTTGCTTTTATTTTATTGTTGTGAAATGTTGTGTTGTATAAATATGAGGGTACTTCAGAAAATTTGTGGAAAAGTGGAATTAAAAGATAATGCAAATCATTCTGTGAATTTTTTGTACACCACTGTTTACCTAGTTTCTTTTGAACATTAGGTTAATTTCTGGGTTTCAGCTATTATAAATAAAACTTCTATGAACAATCTGTACATGTCTCTTGGTGGACATAAGCACTTATTTCTCTTGGGTATACACCTAGGAGTGGAATTGCTGGATCACAGGGTAGACAAATGTTTGGCTTCAGTAAAACTGCCCACGGTGTATAAGAGTTCCACTTTTCTGTTAAATAAACTTTTGGATGGAAAGTAGTAAAGACCCTTCAACAAATGACCCATATGATATTCTCCCAAAAAGAGGAAAGTGTTTGGTATTGGTTGTGGTTTGGTTTTCTCCAGTGGGTAGTGAATATAATGATGAGAAAGAAAAAATTCAGCATATATAGATTTTATTTATGTTAGATATACAATGGCAGATTAGATAATTGAGCCACATGTTCTACTAGAGTACACTTTAGTACATTTAAGCCTATAATAAAAAGGTACAAGTTGTTTTTAAGAGGGCACCATTCTGAAAATCTGAAGACTTTGGTTCTAACTCTAGCACTATATAACTGTGACCTCAGGCAAGTTATGTAACCACTTTAGATCTTTATGTCTTTGTCTAGAAGTAGGAGTGATTGAAGGGGAGTTTGGTCTATTTGATCTCTTAGATTCTTTCCAGTTCCTTCATTTTGTGATTTTTTAATAAGTCACTTAAAGTTAGTTAATATGTTTTATTTCCTTACACATCCCATCAATAAATTAATAATTGAATTAATTAAATTTCACTGACTCAAGGAAGAGAAAATAAATAGTTACACACTCAAAGTTGTGAAGTGAGCTTCATTTTGTGATTTTTTAATAAGTCACTTAAAGTTAGTTAATATGTTTTATTTCCTTACATATCCCATCAATAAATTAATAATTGAATTAAATTTCACTGACTCAAGGAAGAGAAAATAAATAGTTACACACTCAAAGTTGTGAAGTGAATTTAAAAATTCAGACTAATGAGACGATGTTGGTTTTACTAAACCAAAATTATATGTTTTTAAAAATAAAATACTAAAAACTTTACTGGCGACTCTCTTGGTTTTGTAATGTATCACAGATGTGGCTACTCAGCTACTACATAATCAGACTCCTAAAAGACATTTCACATATAATGTTGCAGAGGTTCAACTTTGGACTGGGTTTTGTAAAGTGAGCTTTAAACAGATTCGGTGTGTGGCTCTTCAGATCCTACACTGATTCAGAGTCTCTCACATGTGGTGTTTTTCTTAAAGTTATTAGTAGGTGCCACAGTATAGGAAAAAGGGCAATCAGCTGTTTCTGTTATGATTAAAGGTGGATGTTTCCTTTCACAGTCTTGCCATTTCAAAATTTGATTACTTTATTACATCCAGATGAGACTAAAGGAGGCTGGATATTAAACTTTTTCTTACTGGAGGAATATATAATTATATTTTGTAGTAATGCAAAATATTTTGTGAAAATATAAACAGGAAACAGATGTTAGGTTAGATATACAGTTACTGTAAAGTTGAGCTGTATTTGAGACTACTGGGTTTTCAAATTCTCTTTGTGCTGTTAGGTAATAATTTTATTACTGAGTAATGAAATATAGTATATTTTCTTTGAAGTGAACTGTAGGAATTTCTCATGTTGCACATTTTAGTATTCAATGACAAATTAAAATGAATTTAATCATTTTATAATTATTTTTTAGGGCCATTAAAAGTAAGATGGCTAATGAGTCTGGGGGGCTTTGTTTCCTCTTTTAGGACTGTAGAGTTTTTATTTATTTAGAAAATCTGTTTTGGACAGGAAACGTAAGATAAGTTTAGGTAGTAGCATGGTATTTGAATAGTATCCTCTACTCTTGAGCTGATTTGCTTCATTATGTGACCTTCTTGCATCTTGTTTATTTAAAAAAGGATTTTAATTTCAGGATTCTGTAATTTGGTCATCATAATTACTCTTTTACACTTGCAAATGATACCAAATTATTTTTGGTTAACTGTTCATTAAAAAATTCTCCTATATGAAAAGTAATCTTTAAGTTTAAAATGCAGAAATTTAAGCATAAACTATCTACCAAGTTGAGGTTTACCTAGTGGCTTATACCAAGTCATTGAAAAGGTCAAAATAAAAATTGTCTGCCTGTTAATATTGAATCTGTGGCTTGCTTTGCTTAAGCACGTTGACTCTTGGTAAAATTAGCTGCTGTTCTGTTCAAGTCAACAAAAAGTTACCATTTTTTATGTATAAGATGGTAGGGTAATTATTGGGGAGGGAATCTAAACAATATTATGTAGAATGTGGTAATTACCTTGTAAAGATACAATGAGAACAGAAGGGAAGTGATGAGTTCTTTGGGACATTGGGAAGCACAGAAGGAATTGATTGTTGAAGTAAGTATGGATGGGATGTTGTAGTCAGAGGTAGCCTGGAGGTGTTCAGTTGCATTCTAGGTTGAGGGTAACATTTGTACCAGGGCGAAAAGTCTAGAGCATATTTTGGGAAAGACAGTAGGTCTCCTTTGGTGGGATGCCTTTTCCAGAATTTCATATAGCTGGAATCACACAGTATGTAGCCATTTCAGGTTGGCTTCTTTCACTTAGTAATATAATTTAATGTTTCTATATGTCTTTCATGGCTTGATAGTTCATTTCTTATTAATACTGAATAATATTCCATTGGGATGCATTTCCTGGGGGTTGGTGTATGTTTGAGGGTAGGAGAAGGCAGGGTGACCTAAGGCCAGCAATGGAAGATAAGAATGGAAAGAGCCTGAGTCCTGGAGTGGAGAGTGCTAGACTAAGGAGTTTGGACTTTGTTTTGTGATGAGTGGTATTGACATTTTGTTTGGTATTGTCCCCAAATAATTTTTTTTAGATGATTTATCCTCTCATATATTTTTAGATTGACATTGAAATTTTTTCATCGTAAGTTTACATAGTTGCAAAAGATGTAGTCTCTGACATATTTATTTTATTTTATTTATTTTTGTGGGCTGGCTGGTATGAGGATCTGAACCCATGACTTTGTGGTTATAAGGCTGTAATCTAACCAACTGAGCTAACTGGCCAGCCATGGCATATTTTAAATATGAAACTTTGAAATAAAATTATGTTACTCTTTTATATGTATTCATTAAAACATTAAAAAATAGGAAAATTTATACCATCTTTTCCCCCCCGGAATTCAAATTTACATTCTACTTCTTCAATAGAATTCTATACAATATAATATATTTTTATGCTTGAAAGTCTTCTGTTGATCATTCGGCCATCGTTCTCTGTATCAAAATATGTGTTTAAAAATTAAAATAAAGACATTATTGTGACCAGAAGGCTCTAAGTATTTGGGAAAAAAAGGAACACTTTTTTTAAATTGAATTGTCATTAAATTATTACTAGTAAAAAGTTCATGAAAACAGTATAAATATTTATTAAGCATAAATGTAAAAAATTTTTAAGATGCAATCTTTAATGACATGAATGTTGGGGGTGGACAGGCATGGGAACTCCTTTACGTTGCTTTGAAAAAGGCAGCTTCACATGTCCTTTTTTTGGTGACCTGAAGTGGTGACCTGAAGGTGTTCAGTAAAGGTGAGAGTGAGTTGTGAGAGGAGACCCAGCATGAAGCCTTCACCACAGACAAATCAGTTTTAGGAGAGAGTACAAATGGAAGTTGAAGACCTGGAAATGGATTCATTTTAAAATGGCCCTCACCTGGTACTTTCTTCCCTTCTCAGGCTACCCTATGCCCATCTGGAGACCCACACTTATGGTATCGTTTGTAAGAAAAAATTGTGAGACCTGAATAGTACATAATTATGCCCAAGAGGTGGATATGGCAAAATATTAGAAAATTCTAAGGTCGAGTACCATCAGAAACACATAGTAACTGATGGGGTACATGAGGGTACTTCAAAAAGTTCATGGAAAGATTCATATTATCTTTTAATTCTATTTTTTCCACAAACTTTTTGAAGTATCCTGATGATAGATGAGGGTGAGAAATTCAGAGATTTGTAAACTGTGTAACTGAGCAGGAGAAGGACGTAATGTTTTGGCGTGGAAATATTAAGTTCATTTTGAACTTCTCGTATATAATCAGTAATTATGAAAAAATCATTCAATAGTTTATTAAGGAGAAAACAAAATCAAGCACCTGGATGGGAGGATCTCATTTGTTTTTAGTGTTACTGAGTTGTTCTGAATGTGTAATGACTGAAGTACTGAGGGATTCGCTTTCCCTTTTTTTCATTTTACTCAGCTGAAGACACTTTGGGGTATGTATACCTGCATACTTGGTAT
>NW_007734126.1:0-7916 GCF_000696425.1 Galeopterus variegatus | reverse complement strand
TGTAACTGGCAATGCTTTCATATCAGTTTCAGTTAAAGAACTGACATGTGAAGGCGATTTTACTGAGTGATAAAGTATAACGGAGGGATTATGTCCCTCTTTGTTGCTTTATAAAAATATATGTGCCGGTTTATCAAGTTGTACTTAAAATCCAAATTCTTCAGTAGCAAAAGACTGCAAAGATGCCATTAATTTGTTATCATCTAATTTCAATTAATGTAATAGGAGCCATTTAATTTAGTTTAAGCATTTGAGACATTTGAAAAAATCCATACATTTCTGACAAAACCGAAATAAGAAAACTTTTGCAAATAAATATTATATATAACATATCAAAAACTGTGTATGATATATTATATACAAGGTTACTTCAAAAAGTTCATGGAAAATGGAATTAAAAGATAATATGTATCTTTCCATTAACTTTTTGAAGACCCTTTGTCTAATACATAAATAAATTTATATACATNCTTTTTTTCATTTTACTCAGCTGAAGACACTTTGGGGTATGTATACCTGCATACTTGGTATGAATTTCTTTATCTGGAATGTGTTCTCCCACTTAACGGACATCCCTTTCAGAGTAATTCCCAGTTTTTTTTCTGTGGCGATCTGTGCCCATTGTTTATTTCTGAGGAGAGATGGTTTAGAGACCAGTGAGGATGGGACAGACACAATCATCTACACATTATATAGAAAACCATCGATGGTTCTCATCCTGTCCTTCCTGGCTCACTTCAGTATATTATACATTCTGTTGGACTCATATTTGAAATGTTTCTGTTTTCTTAGCTGTCTTCTATATTATCAGTCTCTAATTTTGAAGTACTAAAGAATCAATGGACTTTGAAAACCACCTTTTCTCGCCTAAGAGAGATAGAAATTCTTAGCACATAATACAGCACATTGTATCTCCTTAATCATTATTTAGTCCCATGCTTGTCTAGTTGTTTAGCCAGTTAAATGTAATGCATCAATAATATTTATAACACATTTGATCATTGGGAAGATTTGATCACTGGAAATACATTGGAGAGAGCATTGTAAAGCCATCTTTGTATATTTTTTAAAAATACATTATTCCTACAAAAATAACAAAATTCACTATCTCAAAATAATTATGTATCAAATAACTCTATTATCATTAGGCAGAACCTTGCAAAAAGGGTGCAACAGATTTTTATATTTGTAGANGTATCTTTCCATTAACTTTTTGAAGACCCTTTGTCTAATACATAAATAAATTTATATACATGGTCTTGGTTTAGGGAGACTATTCTCCACTGTTTCCTTCCTCCCCCACACCCAGAAATGATTCATTGTTAACAACTTCATGCGAATTAGTTTGTGCTGTTTCCCAAGAATTATTATAGGTTTAGGAAGAACCACAGATCAATTCATAGGAATGATGCTTTTGTGGGACACATTTGATGGAGCAATGTCAGGGAGATTGTTTAAATTCTAGCTCCACCATTGTGCCAGGGACATGGTAATTAACTTCTCTGAATCTTGGATTGAGTGAAGTAAAACTACTTCCTAGGTTTGTTGCGAAGTTTAAATGATGTAATAAGTGTGACTCAATGCAGTGCCTAGTACTACTATTACTGTTACCATTTCTGGTACTGCTACTATGTCACTAACAGTATTGTAGTTTAGAAAGGGCTGGAGAGCTTTCTTTGTTCCTCTGTAATCGTTCCAATTAAATGACTTCTTATGGTCCATATTTTTAAGAACTAAGGCCTTAAAAGAACTTTTAAGTCTTCCCTTACATTATAATAAATTTAGGAGAGGTTGGGGAGAATTGCCCATTCTTTTTCCTGTCTTTTACTTTTCTTCTCATTTTTATGTTCTTTTTGAACAAAGAAATTTCCATCCTTTTATGTCTATTTATTTTTTCCATTCTGTCATCATAGCTCCAGGGACAACATTGCTCCAAGGATAATAACTTCTTCAGGAATGATTCTAAGATGTTTTGCTGATATTTTACTCTCATTCTCCTTTGTTGTTTTCATATCCAGATTTCTCTCTCCTGTTATGCTCATGTGAAAGCATTATGAGCCTGTTGAGTGTAAGTGCCTGTGTGATTTGGACCCCATTTAGAAGAAAGGTTTTCTTCCTTCATTTTTGAAGAAATTTAGCTCAGACCTAATGATGTATTGTCAAGAAATATTGTTAGCTTAATATTTTGGTCTTTGAAAATCGTTTCACTTTTACAAAACCCACTAGATAATATCAGATATAATTTTATAATTTGATTATTTCAAGAAATTAGAGTAATGAATTTTTCTTTTAATAATAATTGGTTTGGGCAATGAATAGTTTTCTCCTATTCTATTTTTCTGTTTCCCCCAATTTTAAAAATAAATTTACATTACTTTTATAATAGAGAAAAAAGTATTTTTTTAAAGAACAGTGTAGTCTTTTAAAATATGTGCACTAGTAATTTTATGCATCTTTTTTCTGAAGGAATGTAACAGGTTCAGCCTCATAAAATTCTATAAGCCCAGCTCTCAAACAATTCACTCTTCAGGATGATTTCAACAAAGGGTGTAGCAATTGGTATAGTTAATAAAAGAATAAATAGGTAGAAAATCATTAAGTGCTCTTGAAGTATACTAATTTTTCCCAAATGTACTTTTAAAGATATAAGTGATATTACTCGACTTAACAACAACAACAACAACACAAAAAACCCCTAATATGGCAGGTCACTGGATCCTTTTATAAAATATATATACAGCCTTGTATTTTAAGACACTGGGGTATAATATGTGTGTCAAAAATAAAGAGACCAGGGAGTGACATCATCAAGATGGCAGAATAGACGATTGCCAGCTTCACACCTTCCCATAAGTAACCAATTTATAACTATTAAAAAGTAAAACTGCCAACCTGGAACTGCTAGACCTGGGGGAAGAGAAGAGACCCACAGAGTTTCTTAAGGCATTTGAGGAAATGGTGAGAGAATGTAGGGAAGGTCCCTACTGTTCCGAGCCAGCCTGGTTTGGAGGCAGGGACTAGCTATTACAAATGGATCAAAGTTAGAAAAAAGCCACAGCACCCTTCACATAAACCTGTTTGGAGTCAGTAGGGGATGGGAGTCTTCGGAGCACACCATACCTGCCCACAGGTAATAAAGACCACTGGCAGGATTCCCCTCAGTCCCTCATGGAAGCAAATGGCCTCAACCACTGAAGAAAAGAGTCGCCCAGAGGCTGGTGACTTACCATGAAGGTCATGCACACAAAGCATTAGAGTGTAGGGTAAAGACTGGCTCAACAGGGGGACACTGGACACAGCATGGGCAGCTGGTCCCGCTGGAAATCAATCAGGGCGGTAGAAGTGCAGCAGGCTCAATCTGCAGGAAAGACTCCTTCCCAGGTCGGAATTTGCGCACAGTCCAGAAATGGAAGTTATTAACAATCTGCATAAAAAGCCTCCCTCAGGGAATCAGCAGCAAATAACAGTCTCCTCAAATGCCTAGGCATCAATGTAAAGACACAAAGATAGAGAAAAAACAGAGAAATATGTTCCCACCAAATGAAACAAAACACCAGCAGTGGATGCAAAGGAACATCGTAGCTATGAAGTGTCTGACAGAATTCAGAATAACCTTCTTAAGGATGTTCAGGGAATAACAAGAAAATACAGGTAGAAGATCAAATGATATCTGGAAAATAATTCAGGAGCAGAAAGGAGAAGAAAGTAATAGAATCAACTTAATAAAACTAAATAGAAATTCTAGAAATAAAGAATGCGTTATCTGAATTGAAAAACTCAACAGAAAGCTCCAACAGCAGACTTATTCAAACACAGGAAAGAATCAGTGAGCTCAAAGATAAAACACGTGAAATTATCCAATCAGAAGAGCAAAAAGAAAAGACTAAGAAAAAATGAAACAGAAATACAGCAAATGTGGGACTCACTGAAGTGAAATAACCTCCATATAATTGGCATGCTCAAAGGAGAGGGAAAAGGAAAAGATGTAGAAAGCATATTCAAGAGAATATCTGGAAATTTCCCAACTATGCAGAAAGATGACAGCATCAAGGTACAGGAAGCTCAGTGGTTGCCAGTCAGATTCAATCAAAGGAGGAGCACCACAAGGCACATCATAATGAAATTATCAAAAACCATAAACAAACAAAAGATACTTTCATTCTGAAAGAAGATGACACTAAGGAGCATCAAGAAAACATTTGAAGGTATATAACTCATTAGTAATGTAAGTCCATAGACAACTTCAGAATACTCCATTGTTGTGAGGGTGGCGAATAAACTGCTTACATCCTTAGTATGAAGACTAAAGGACAAATGTAACAAGATACTAACATATATAGGAACCACATAAGAGAAAGGCAATATTAAAATATGTATCTTGAAACAACCAATTGTCAAAAAGCAATGGGAAATGACACCAACGCATAGAGTTGGTTTTGTTTTTTTCTTTTTTCTTAGCTATCAAAGTTAATTTGTTAGTAATCTAAAATAATTTGTTTTAACTATACATGATTTTTGTAAGCCTCATGGTAACCATAACATAAAAACTTAGAAGGGACATACTAAAAATAAATAACAAGAAAGAATATTGTCTCTCAAAAAATAGAAAACCACTCAACCACAGAGGAAGACAGTAAGACCAGAAAAAAGAATCCACAAAACAATCAGAAAAAAAATAACAAAATAGCTGGTTTCTGGTCAAGACGGTGGAATAGACGGTCCCCAGAATCACTCTCTCCCACAAATCAACCAACTTACAACTATTAAAAAGCAATGACAGCCAAACTGGGGCCACTAGAGTTCAGGGGAAGAGGCAGAGAGACCTATGGAGTTCATGAAGGCAGGAGAAGCCACGATGAGAGCAAGAAAGGATCACTCCCCCCATTTCAAGCCCTGGCCACTTTAAGGCTTGCCTTGATGAGCACACAGAGCAAGAGCTGGCAAAAGCCACAGCTGTGCCCTTCATATGAAGCTGCTTGGAGAGAAGAGGAGAAGAGGGCCTTGGTGACCCCCAGGCCAGCAAGACCACTAACAGGGTTCCCATGGACCTACATAGGAGAGAGGAACCACAGACAAGAGAAAAAAGGAGCCACTCAGAGGACCATGAGTCATTGTGAGGGACTGGCGCATGGCCCCACCCCACAGGAAGTGTTTGGAATGTGGGCAGTGGGGGACATGGGCCAACCTGGGGAACACTAGGGCACAGCATGGACAGCTGATCTGCCCCTCAGTCAGCACAGGCCCACTCAATGGAGACTAGTTAGGATTAAAGAACTTCAGGGGGTGCAGTTTGCTGAAAAGATTTAGGCCCAGACCAGAGTTTCCATACAATGCAGGTGTCCAAATCTCATGAGACCCAGAAGTACGTACCAGGTCAACAATTAAAACCTGAGCTGCACAAAAAGTCTTCCCCAGGGAATCAGCAGCAATGAAGCAATTTAGCTTAGCTCAACTACAGGACTATAGTGCTGGGCTCCACAGGAAGCTTCCCCATTTTAGAAGTAAGCAAAGGACAACAAATTAGTTCCTATGCAGAGTTTTTAAGTGGTGAGAACAGCAAATAACCTAACACAGAACTGAATGATAAAATATCGACAGATCAGAGACAAAGTTTGATATTAACTAGTAAAGTTCTCTCACATCAGCCAAAAATACCTATAAAAAACAGAAGGACTAGAAGCCCCCTGGGCTCCCAAGCCACAAGTGCGAAGGGCAGAGGGCCTCAGCCATTTTCATTGACTATCATATATTCTTTTTAAATGCAAACAAATCTGTATATTTTGGCTTGTCTATAGCTGATTGGTTTAATCTCATTGAATCATGATAATAAGGACAAAAAGCTTATGTTTGTATTTTGTTTGTGTTTATAGTTAGCACTTTAGAGAAATCAGAATGGTTTAAGTTTTGATTACTATGAACAATTGGCCTTGGGGTAGCTAAACTGTTGCCTCCATTTTTATTTTTTATTTTTTTTGGTGGCTGGTCAGTATGGGATCTGAACTTGACCTTGGTATTACCGGTACCATGCTCTAACCAGGTTAGCTAAGGGGCCAGTCCTCCATTTTTGTTTATTTGTTGCTGTTTGCCTGGAAGATTTTTTTACCATTCAAAATTGAGCTCTACTGTGGGTAAAATTTTCTGTTACCCATATAACAGAATTTCTTCCTGTCCTGTTCTACCTTTGCAATTGATGGACACTTTCATTCCATTGTTTATTGGAAATTGGTTAAGAAAAGGTACTCTGCAGCTTGATAGATGTAGGTTCTAAATCCAGTTATTCTACTTACTGCTCTTGATTGTAAACATTTTATTTTAAACATCTCTAAACACTGGGCTTTTTTCCATCCATAAAATGAGATTATGTCAATGGATTAGTCAGAGTTCTCCAGAGAAACAAAGGATGTGTGTATTTGTGTGCATGTGTGTATACATATATTTGTATATATGTATATATGATGACACTTCAAAAAGTTAATGGAAAAATTGAGTTAAAAGATAATATGAATCTTTCCATGAACTTTTCAAAGACACCTCATATATACATATACATATGAGGAAATTTATTATTGGAATTGGCTCACACAATTATGGAAGCCAAGAACTTCCACCATCTGCCATTTGCAGGCTAGAGAACCAGGAAAGTCAATAGTGAAATTCAATATGAATCTGAAGGCCTGAGAACCAAGGGAGCCTATAACATAAGTAACAATACGAGGCCAAAGTTCTGAGGACCCCAGGGATCACTTGTGTAAGTACAGGAGTCTGACAGCACAAGAACTAGAAGCTCCAGTGACTTATGGCAGGAGAAGATGGAAGTTCCTTGTCACGCGAGAAAGCGTCTCCCTTCCTCTGACTTTTTTGTTCTCTTTGGGCCCTCAATGGATTAAATGATGCCCACCTATATTGATGAGGGTGAATCTTCTTTACTCTCTCTGCAGATTCAAATGCTACTCTCTTCTGGATATACCATCACAGACATACCCAGAAATAATGTTTCACTAGCTATGTGGTCATCCCTCAGCCCTGTCAAGCTGACATATAGTATTAACCATCACAGTCAGTAAAGATAAACTAGGTTATGTTGTGTAATAAATTACCACAAAAATCTCAGGGTATATAACAACAAAAATTTATCTTATTCATGCTGTACATCATTATGGACTGGTTAAAGCTCTGTTCAAGTTGTGTCTACTTCAGAACTTAGACTGTAGAAGAAGGGAGAACAAAGAGATGTAGAGAACCACTAGTTTTAAAACTTTTACCCAGAAGTAGCACGTCATTTCTGCCCACATTTCATTGGCCATACCATGTCATGCAGCTAGCTACTTCTGGGTGTAAATAGGCAGAAATTATATTACTCCCACAGGGAGGAAAACCAAAATATTTGGCAGCGATACAGTCTACCACAGAAATAATAAAATACCTACATCATGGAGAGAGGAGTCAAGTGAGATACACTTAAACTGTTCAGCAGAGTGCCTGGCACAGAATAAGTGGTCCATTGTCAAATGAGGTAGTTATGGATTTATGTGTTTATTAAATGCGGAGGAGGATATTGTCTGCTTTGCATCCTCATCTCAGAAAGACAGTTAGATGTTTAATAAGTACCAGCTTAGCTGCATCATTGTGCATAACAAGTAACTCGTAACTAAAGCAGTTAAATCACTAGAGCATTCTTTTTACTGTGTGCTGCTTGAAACATGAAACAAAACTAATCAAAGGTAAGCCTCAATTTAGGTAGTCAGGCCATAGATAAATGATGTAAATATTTTGAAATAAATCTTTAACATCTGCCTTTCATTGGATTCCTTAATAATTTTTATCATGTTTAAGAAAAGCCAGTAGAACTGTCTGCTGTGAATGCTCAATTTAACTGGGGTGCCCTTTCCCCATTAAATTGATCAGTTGTTGATTCT
>NW_007734125.1:95630-98690 GCF_000696425.1 Galeopterus variegatus | reverse complement strand
AATGCAATTAGTATTCTGGTATCACAGCGCACACTTCTCAGGATCACGCTGTCTCCTGGCATGGCCGCTCCAGACCTGTCGCCATCTTGGAATCTCTGGTATCACAGCGCACACTTCTCAGGATCACGCTGTCTCCTGGCACGGCCGCTCCAGACCTGTTGCCATCTTGGAATCTCTCATTCCCATCCAGACAATGCTCCAGGGGCTGGAATAGACCATCTCAAATTCTAATGATGAATCTTCCAAGGCAGTTTTTCCAGTTCAGCAGCTGGATCTTTTCAAGGCAGACAGGACCCAGTAGAGCAGCAGAGAACACTCCTCTCCACCACGATTCTCCCCACCGTCCTCTTGGGGGTATAAACCGCCAAGTGGCGACTAGGGTGCAGTAGCGCGAATGCAAGGCGGTCACGGAAATGGGAGCGCGTGCAAAACCGAAACCGAGCTCCAGGAATCCGCGAACCTCATCAGGGAGGGACCGTCCCCTCCATTAACAGACATTTCTGAGGCACTTTAATATTATATTAAGTAATGTTATAGTTTCCCATTTGTTGATTTTATGTAAATAATCAATGAATAACTGGCTCATTTAGAGCTTAGAATTCTAATAAACTCCTTTTTTTTTCTTCTTGTAAGAGTAGAGAAATAATCTAAGAATTTTAACCTAAATTAATATTTTAGGGATATTAAACTTTAGAGTTGTTACTCTGAGGACATAGATAAAAATAAAATTAATTAGATACTAGGAATATCAGATGCTAAATGGTGTATAGCTATTTATGACATTCTCCTAGAATTAAATCGTTATTAACTTGCAAAGACATGGTAGCTGAAGTCAGAAATTGATGTACTTTTTTAAAGTTGAATAAAAAGAGCTTTAAAGTGTTTTTTTTAAATTGTAGACTGTCAGTTTAATTGTTATAGAAACCACATCTGATACAGTAAGTCATTACCATTCTGCTGTGAATTTCTTGATTCTCACGAGTCAGGCATTCTATTTTTATGTTTCTCTTAAATAATCCTAAAGGTTGAAATAAGAAATGGGAAGAAGAAGGGAGAAGAAAATGTTAGATACAGAGTCAGGACACTGCTTCAACTCTGGCAACTTTATGTGGAATGACTGTACAGTAATTAAGGAGCAATAAAAGAGCCAATACCCCATTAAGTCTCCTCTGCAGTTGATGGCACACAGATTTACCACAATTAGGGCACCATTTGTCTTGTCTTGCTGGGAGAGTCTAGATTGCTGTGATTCTCAAGAAAGCAAGAAAATGTGGCATTTACAGTGCTGGGAAGGTTTGCTGTGCATTGGTCTGTGTCATCTGGTAAGGAAAAAACAAATGGTCCCTC
Organism: Galeopterus variegatus; assembly: GCF_000696425.1. NCBI lineage: Eukaryota > Metazoa > Chordata > Mammalia > Dermoptera > Cynocephalidae > Galeopterus > Galeopterus variegatus. The sequence continues at coordinate 97,343 of NW_007734125.1, read as the reverse complement.
TACAAGGTGAAGGCAGGTGCATATCACCGCCGTGTTTATCCAGCTTTTTTTATGAACATGGGTCAGACATCAGACAGCATTACAGTGTGACAGCATGTCTTCATGTTTTGTAGACTTGCAGTTACAAGGAACCTACGTAGACTTGACGTGGTTAAACCAAGAAGTCTGGAGACCTGTTCTGCTGGCTCCTTTGTGCCATGGGATTGTAATGCATGGAGGTGACCAAGTGATGATGCAGAGAGGCCAGTGCCATGGCAAGGAGATTTTTGTTACTCCCATTTTCCAGGGTGGGGGGTATGCCATGCCATATAGGACCATAGGGAGCTCCAGTGTCGGTCATGAGCAGAAGGGACCGAGGGGGCAGGGCAACAGGAGGACTGGCTCATCTGAATAATTCCACGGGCTCTGGACTATAGGGGAGATCTCGCGTTGCCTAGTACCTGGCCCTGGGATGGCTTGGGCAGGGGGCATTTTGGCTTGGTTTGTGACAGTCGGATAAAGGAAGTAGCTGGGGCCACCTATACTTGGGACTGGTGGGATTGCGCATGAAAGGCCTGCTCCAGGCTGAGCCTTGTGCTAGTCCTGAGAATCTGCTAGCCCCAGGAGGGCCAGTCTCTCCCTGGGTCTATAAGGTCCCCAAATGCCAGAGCATCAGCAATAAGGAAATAGAGTCAATGTGATTGGTCCTGTGAAGAATGATGCCAGATAGACAAATACAGTATCTAAGAAAACACAGAGCAACCGCTTTCATTGACAAGAGGGCACACAGAACCCAAGATGGGCACACGGATATTGGGAGGATGCCCACAAGGGTCTCAACAGATTTGCAGTTGCAGCTTTCACAATGTTGACTGTAATCCAGAAAGTAGTTTTGAATGGCAGCATATCTGTTGCGATTGTGGTTTTAGTGTATTTTCACTTAAAGTAGTATCGTATTTGATAGATTGATAGATTGTGAAAAGTCACACCTGAGTTGACTTTTGTCGGTTGTGCCGTAGTCTGCATGCTTGCTGGAGTGGCATGCCCCAACAAGGAACTGGTGGCAGTCTTTACATAACGCCAGCCTTTGCCATCACTCCTATCAGGTTTACGGTTTCAGATTTATCCTACTCATACTACTAAGATTTTAGGCTATGGAAGTATATGTATACTTCCAGTGTTTCTTCTATGAGTATACTTTTTATGAATTGTGGCATGGCTTGATGTAAAACTCTTGTTTTTCTTAGGCAAGGGTTACGATGGAGATGGGCAAATTATACTTTTCTCATTTCAAAAAAAGGGGCGGTTATCAGTTATATCAGTTGGGAAAGTTGGGATAGGAAGTAGCCAGGGCAACTTCATTTCTTCTGGTCCTGGCCTCATCCAGGGCTCTGTCCTGCTGGAGCCAGTGGGGCACAGAATGCAGCCAGCTTCCCTGGGAGTGGCCTAGCCTCTTTGCAGAGATGTGGTGGGAATGGAGGTAAACTAGGGACATGGAAGGCCACTGTTGAACTCAGCTTCCCAGAGGGGCCAAACCTAAATGAAAACCCTAACACAAAGAAATTATATTTACTTTTCAAAAATCTGACTGTGTCCAGCAACCAGGGAGATGTTACTTGATTTTACCTGACTTCTTTAAGTACTTTATTTCCCCCAGAATAATTTCGTCATAAAGAATCCAGAATCCAGACAGCTTCTTACCAACTGTCCTTTTTTTTTTTTTTTTTTTTTTTG
>NW_007734125.1:53135-95336 GCF_000696425.1 Galeopterus variegatus | reverse complement strand
TGAAAACCCTAACACAAAGAAATTATATTTACTTTTCAAAAATCTGACTGTGTCCAGCAACCAGGGAGATGTTCCTTGATTTTACCTGACTTCTTTAAGTACTTTATTTCCCCCAGAATAATTTCGTCATAAAGAATCCAGAATCCAGACAGCTTCTTACCAACTGTCTTTTTTTTTTTTTTTTTTATTGCATGTGATTGGTTTGATCTGGTCTGATGACAGTCTTCAGCGCTTTCTCCTGGATAAGAGAGATCAAAAAGTTACAGCTCCATCTCTCAAATTCTTTCTTCCTTGGTTCCATCCCTATTAGGAGACCCTGAGGTCTTGCCTTGAGACTCCAGTGCAGCTAGTCCCCACAGCCATGTGCTCCAGCCTTCACCGGCACCTCCTCGGAGGGGATGAGACAGCACCTGGTGACAGGTCTTCTCAGCCAGGTCAGTTCACAAGCTCTGGTTTCTCTGAGCTTCTGGCTAGTCCTCAGCTTCTCAAACCTGGTCAGTCACAGCATGTGGTCATTTTTCATGGCTGTGTACCTCACTTGTGTGACATGTGGCAAGGGAATAATTAATAAAGAAACCTGCAGAAACCCCTCACACAGTTTTAAATACAGTAAGTGACTTTGAGGGATTTTCTTGTTTCCAACTTAAAATAATTGAAGAACATTAATGGTTTCCTTTTGAATAGTCTTTGTGGTTTCTTGGTTCTCATTCCTGTGGGTTTCTTTTGAATTCCTGTGTTGGAGATCCGAACTTGACAGTAGATTCTGAACTCCCAGCAGGGAACTAAGCACAGATGCATGCCATTGGTAAGGATTTTGTCCAAGGAGACTTGTAATATGAAATTATAAAGCATGCTACCTTAAACTGGAGAGAGTAAAGGGAGATTTGATGTTTTCCAAATACCTGTTTTACCAAAATGGGTCATCTTATCTATCTCGGGCCAGGTCTTCTGGGGTGTACAAACCCAGCAGCAGCAAAGGAGGGGGCTTCCCCAGCCCTCCTGGCCGCGTCTGCAGCCCCCTGCCATCGGTCCCATATGGTCACCATGGTAACCATGGGGGCAGGGATGAGACTGCAGTCAACCTGCTGGCCCCCCACAGTGCCTCCTCTGGGGTCTCCCTGATGAGCCTCAGCAACGGCTCTTGCTCTGCCCTGCCCCTTCTTTCTCACTGAGGGAGGGGCTGGGTCTGTCCTACATGTACAGCCCTCCTGGACTCGCACCAGAGGCCTCTGGGTGTCACTGTCAAAAATTATTAAAAAATTTAAAACAATTCTTCCTGATCCATCTACAAAAGGAAAAGAAAAGTTAACACCCTACCCCCGACCCCACACACACACCCCATCCCGTCACAAGCTTAACAGTCTGTGAGAAAGGAGCCTTCCTCCCAAAGGGATCTGTCCCAGATGTGGGAACAGCCTTTGGGGCAGCTTTTCTCCCAGCCCCACTTCCTCCATGGTTTTCACTTGTTTGTGCCTAAGGGAGCTGCCCGCTGATTCCTACGTCCCCAGGGCTGTGACAGCCTCATTGAGCTGGAAAAGGAATTTAGGTGGATAATAGCTGCCATTGACTGATTCCTCACTGGTGTCAGGTATGGCTCTAAATGCCCTCACGTGCTGATTCATGCACTCCCTGCTGCAGCCCCGTGATGCAGATAAGTGGCTCCAAGAAGGCGGGAAGTGGCCCTGGGAATTGGGACTCCACCATGGCAGGTGGGCTCCAGAGCCTGGCTCCCCTTCTAGTAGTGTCCTTCAAGCATACTGGGAAGGTTTGCACAGGACCTGATGGAGAGAGAAACGATGTTACAGAGCGACTGGCCTGCATCTTGGAAGCCAGTAAGACGCAGCCATCCCCGCCGCAGCCATCCAGCTCACAGCAGCCATCCAGCCCGCGGCTTGTGAAGAGTCAGCGCTGGGAGAAGTCGTGGCCGACTCCGAGTTCTCTAACAGTCAAAGCAGAAGCTGAGTTCCCACCCTATACTTCCAGCTGCTCGCCGAGCATTGCCAACACACTTGTCAGAAGCTGAGCTTTGCTCTCATGTCCTCTCCGTCTCGGGGATGCCGTTTCTCTCTCCTGTGCCCAGTCCACCTCTCCCCACCTCTCTCCACCCACGCCACCGTGGGAGCGTGTAGGCCTTTCCCATCCCTGGCTGACCTGTGACTGTCACCTGCTCCCTTGTCTCCTGTCTTCCTATCTGCTCCCTGCACAATTTGGTCTGCTTCCTTACTGCTGCCGGAGGCAAATCTAAAAGCACTCCACAGCTTTCAGGAAAGAGTGCAAAGGCATTGCCTGGGCATGAAAGGCCTTCGCGGTCTGGCCCTGTGTGCTGTCCCAGACACGCTGGCTTCTGCGTCCAGCAGCATGGACCTCCCAGCAGCTTCCCAGGTGTGCCATGCAGTGTTGCCCCCGCTGGCTCCCCATGTGGTCCCTGTTCCCTATCTTCAGCCTTTGTTCCTGTGGTGGATCCTCTCTCGCCTTCCCTCTTCTTACAAGCACTTCATGATACCAGCTTGTCCCCTGTGGTGGAAACATGGAGCAAGAGTAAATCAGTGCTGTTCCATGAGTGTTGACGAGCTGCTGCTGTGGGTCTTCCTCATGAGCAGCCATGTGAGGCATCGCCAGGGCTGCCCCTGCCACGTCTGGCACCTGGCCAACCCTGACATTGCAGGGGTGGGGGTCCACGTCGTGTCCAAATATCTAAAAGATTTAAATCGTGCCAACACGCTGTTAATACAATATGTTCTATCCTCCTCCCTTGACGTGTACACATTCAAAATGGAAAAATAATGTGTAAGGCTATGGTTTTTATATGACTTTAAGTTGGCAAAGTATCAGACAGCTGAATTCAGTTGTTATTGTGCATATCTGGGTGTTGAAAGGCTACTCATGTTTGAATGTGTAACAGAATAAAGACATAATTTATAAAGTAGTGCATATTTATTCCATAACATTTATTATTTTGTTTCCATTTCAGTAAAATTGCTAATTGTTTTATATTAAAAATTTTCAGATAATATTCAGTAATAATCCAAAGCAGGGGTTGGCAAACTTTGGCCTGCAGCCTGTTTTTATACAGTTTTTACATTTTTAAAGAGTTGTTAAAAAATAAAGAAAAACAAAACAAAAAATACAACAGAGACATATAGCCGTGAAGTCTAAAATACTTATTACTTGACCCTTTATAGAAAAAGTTGCCAACCCCTGACCTAAAGGATTAAAAAATGAACATATGTGGTTGAATGTAAAGTATAGAAAATTTGAGTATATTTCTATCAAAATATGAAGTTAAGTAAATAACAAAGCAAAACATTGCAATAATTTTTTGTTTGCAGAAAATTATTCCTTCAAAATTATCTATTAAAAGTTATAAACATGATTACAGTTAATATCAAATGTTTAAATAAAAATTATTTAAATAAAGCTGAATTTAACACTTCAAAAATTTAGTTAAATCATATTAGTAATTTTATTAAAAATAAGACTATTGGTCATTCTGGCATCCGTTGTTCATCTGGTTGCCAGCATAGCGTGTGTCATGGCTTACACACACTTTAAGAGTAATAAGAATCACTTAATAGAGCAAAATATTCCTCAGGTGCCATGCGTGTTGTCCTGAACACTGCCCTAATTCATGTGTACCTTTGGAATAATAAATTGGAGAATGGATTCTGGACATTGCTGGGAAAAGGTACTTTGTACACAAGATGGCGACTGTATCATGTTGAAAGAATTTGACTAGTTAAATGATTTGTCTTTTCTTTTACCTATGCGCTGCTTCTGCTCACATCGCCTCATAATGAGACCCCTCCTGAGGCAGCCCAGTCTTAGGGGCTTTTGAATGCATTGCCTTCTGTTCCAAAAACACAGGCCTGAGATGGGAGAGCCTCTCCCTGGGGCCTGGCAGTGTCATCTGCACAAGATGAGGTAGGGCTGCGGGCTGTGCTGTGCCAGCACTGAGTGTGGGGTGCCGCTTGACAGCGGCACTGTGCACCCTGTGATATGTGTGTGTGGCTGTGTGCCCTGCTTGCCCTGGCTGGTCGTGGCACTGTGCTAGTCATGGGCTGGCTGTGCTTGTCCATCTGCTGCACACGGTGGAGAACATAAAGGGTCAGCATCCACCACGCCCTGGGGTGCTCATCCTTCAGCGGGGGTGTCAGCCACACCCTGCACTGCTGTGATGAACAAGGCACACAGGAGAATGGGGACGGGTGTCGTCTGGAAGTGGTGTGTGGTTTCCTGTCCCAGGGGCTGCACTCATGATGTCCGCACTCTCATGAGCACTGTGTATGGAAGTGTTTCGTCCGTGGAACCTGTGTTAGTTGAACCTCTACATCGTGTTGTCTGGAAGTTTTATTTTCTAAACGTGCTCTTGTTAATACTTCCATTTCCTTGTTTTAGGGTTCCTATTCAAATAGGACTTTGACGTGTTTGCCTTGGGAGAGTTCTGTTTCCCTGGGAAGAGTCACAGGCTTCGGCACTTCTGTGGTGCTTTGTCTGTCTGTGGCTGCACCGAGGGTTAACTGTCACATGTCACTTTCTGGGGGGTGTGCTAGGAAGTCGCAGTGGCGCTGGGGCCCATTCAACCCAGTTCTGCCTAATTCTGCGGTTTGATGAATGAGCTTGAGGCAGAGGAGGAGCGGCGGGGCTGGCTGTGTGGCGCTGTCGGCTCACAGAGCTGCCTCCCTGTGTTGCTCCCGATCGGCTGAGGGATGCACAGCAGCTGGGGCGCAGGGTGCATGGCATCGCTCATGCCTGGAACTTTGACTCTGGGGGCCTTCCTCCACATCATGGGGCGTCGGTGCAAAAGGAGGCGCAAGAAGCGCTCTGAGAGGAGAGGTAACTCACTCAGTCTTTGTCCTCGAGTGTGCAGCATAGTGTGCAGCATCGCAGACGCGTTTCCATGTGGGTTAATCCTGTCGGTGCCGGTTACTTCCTACCTTCCCTTTTAAAGTGCCTTCTTTTTTTCTGTTGGAATTTTATAGAATTTTAGGTAGGGGCCAACTTAAAAAGGGAGATTTAAAAGCAGGTCAGTAAACATGTAGAAACCGTTTTTGTGTCAAAGTCTGAAGTATATCTTTGGAAAGATATTTGCAAAATCTTGGAAGTTCATAGCTTTGAGCATTAAGATGTTTTTCATCTAGAGATAGATGCTTTACATGATTTATTCTTTACAGCTGCCCCATATTAATGACTTTTCTCCACGAAAACTGTTCTTAATGCTGTTGAAAGCAAGACTGAAGCCTCCATTGTGAAAGTATTTTCCTTTTGAAAGAATGCAGAGCAAATTCCTCACATTCAAGACTCCAGGTTAATTTAAGTTTTTAATTCAACTTAATGTTTTAAGACCTTAAAATTTCTATATATTTTTTAAAACCAGATTCCAAAGTTGTCCATGACTGTGAAAATCACAAACTACTGGCTTTTGAAGATGAATTATTGCTTTAAAAGCTGTTGACAATTTGTTTTCTTTGCATAATTTGAAATGATTACTAGAAAGTGTCTTAGTGAAAGCAGCTTCTAGCTAGGAGAGTAGCCAGACAAACAGTCATGATTTAGTGCCTGTGCCTTTATTTTTTTTGCGTGTTGCCTCGGTACTGATAGGACTAGAACATAACCTTTCACCGCCATATGATCTTTGGGATATTCTGTGGCAAGAGATGGTTTTCTCTTCAGGAAATAGAATTAGCCACAATTTTTAGTGTTGCTTCCTAAAAAGAGGAGGAGGAAATTAATCTCGAAGTCAGCAACTCATGATCATAGCATCTTGATAAATAAAGACTAGAGAGTACCTCATGGAAGTCTGTGTTGGGGGTGGGGATGCTGCGGTCCCTGAGCAATGTGGGTGCCGTGCCTGCGGAGGTGTGTGTGACCAGGAGGCAGGGCAGGCCGGTGCTGCGGGCACCTCCTGCTGCTGTCATGGCTGGCAGCCAGCTTGAGTCACTCCACTCTCACCTGCGGAGGTGACAGTGTTGGCCTGTTTTTGCTTCCTCAGTTCAGTTTTAAAAGGCAAGATATCCTGAGACAAGCAGTAGAAAAGTAGAACAAAGGCAGCGGCCAACACTGCAGAGAATTGTGATTAATCTCCCTAAGTTCAGAACTGCCGCTGCTTTTCCATGGATCCTCATTGCTAAACGTGTAAATTGGAAAAAATACTGAGAAGTACAAGAGTAATTCCATCATCATTCTTTTGGAACTTACAATAATTCAAGCTCAGAACATCCTTTTCATACTCTCCAGAATCCTGTTCTACATTGGGAAAACCATGCTCAAATATGTTGCCTTTTCAGACCAACATCTTAAGAAATTGAGTGTTAACAGATGTAAAATTGAGCCCATGCACTGAATGGCCAGTGTTCTGTCATTCCTGTGTGAGTCAGCTCATTGTGAGTGTATTAAACAGCATAATGCTGTGTGTTAGTGCCTGCTCTCGACATTTCATGATATGCACTGTCTTTGAAATTAATAAAAATGCCTTTAAAAGTGATGGGTATTGTTAAGACCAGCCATCCCGTTGATACCAAATTGGCGAAGTTTTTATAAGATGTGAAGTGTAATGATTTTTATTGTACAATTTTAAGGTGCTGCAAATCATGTGTATTGAGTTGTGTTTTTCCTAAGACTAGTATGATATATGCTTTTTAAGTTACTCTTCACTGTAAACAGTGCAGCAGCAAGCTCCTTGCCTCAGCTGCTCCAGTCGCAGCGCTGTTCCCGTGACCCTTGTCACTCCGGGGTGCCCTGCAGCCACTCCCTTCCACTGGGCAAGTGATGGGTTATAGACTGTGTGAGACTCAGGTGCATCAGCCTAATTATCAGAAACATAAGGCTGAGGAAGAATAACCTGCAATTTAAATACTGACCAGGATCTTTGTCAAGCAGACACTGCTACCCTGGAAGATGCTGCTGGCCTAAAGCCTGCAGGAGCCCAGACGCCACAGGCCTGATGTGAGGGAGCAGCAGACCCTGCCCATGGGGCATTCCCTGCACCCTGACCAGTCTTCACCTTGCCCCCCTCTCCGCATGTCACGTGAATGGGTCCTGTATTTCCAGAGTAAGGGCTTTCTCATGGAGTATTTTTTTTTGTCCCACATGTGACAACAGCCTTGTCTGTGCCCAGTTATTCTGCACACACATGAAGCCACTGACATCTGGGTGGCAACTATGCTTTAGACTGAGGCTGGGTGGGTCCCCACATTTCCAGGATGGGGAAGTGAACAGGGTGTGGGAATCTTTGCAGAAGAGAGATACAGACCTGTAGAGATGTGCTCCCTTTGAGTACTGCTGGGGGACTCGGCGCTGTCCACCCTTCACACAGTGAGCAGATCCAGCTGGCCAGAGATGACCCAGGCAGTGCCTGAGGGAGCTGGTGGCTGTCCTGCCAGCCTCCTTCCCTGGCTTTAGCCATGACTCTCCTTGCAAACAGAGCACCTTTTTGTGAGTTGCAGAGCATGGTGACAGCTGGAGGTATAGAATGGGATGGTGTTTATCCATGCATTCACCCATTCACTCATCCATCCATCCATCCACACATCCACCCATCCATCATCCATCTGTTCATCACTCATCCATCTTACCATCCATTTATCCACCCATCCATCCATCTATTCAGCACTCATCTGTCTACCCATCCATATATTATCCACCCACCTATCCATCCATTCAATATTCATTAATCTATCATCCTTCCACCCATTGACCCATCCATCCATCCATCTATCCATCCAACAAATACCTGTTAGAACCTTCTGCATGCTGGTGTCAGGGATTCAGGCATGCACAAGACAAGTGCAGTTAACAGGATGGCAATGGCAGGGGAACAACCCCAAGTTTGAGGTTTGCTCTGGAATGAGCTACCTGAAATCCCGTTTGTGAAGGTTAATTCTAGATGTCAACTTGGTTAGATGAAGGAATGCTGAGAAACCTGGTAAAGCAGTCTTTTCAGGTGTTTCCAGCACAGATTAGTATGAGAGTCTGAGTGACCTGCGTGTGAAAGACCCACCCTCAGTGTGGGTGGGAACCATCCAATCTGCTGGGGGTCCAGAGAGAACAAAAGACAGAAGAAAGAGGTGAAGCTCTCTCTGAATCTGCTGGAGCTGGGATACACTCTTCTCTCCTGCCTGTGGACATCAGAACTCAAGACTCTTCAGCTTTTGGGTTCCAGAACTTAACACCAAGGACACCATTAGCTTCCCTGGTTTTTGAGGCCTTTGGACTTGGACTGAGCCATGCTACTGGCATCCAGTTAATAGATGGCCTCTCGTGGGACTTTTCTTCATAGCCATGTGAGCTAATTCCCCTAATAAATCCCTCTCATATATTATAACATATCCTGTTGATTCTGTCTCTCTGAAAAACCGTGACTAATACACCATTGGATGGATGAAGAAGTTGGATTTATGTGATTTGTGCAGCTGTGCTGTGTGTGTAGGGGGAGGGATGTTCCCTAGTCTCTGATGAGAATGTAAGACATCATTCTCCAGGAATGTCTGCCAACAGAAGGGCCCAAGTAAGGAATTTTGCTTACCCCCAAAACAGCAGTAGTTATGGATAGAAGGCCCAGACTTTCTAGAACCTATTGGGATAGATGTTTGGGTATATTTCATTGCATTTGTACTGATGGGCTTCACAGCACCAGTGGGACCCTGCTGCCAGGGTAGGGGCTCTTCTCAGCTAGAGGGTGCACTCCAAGGATAGGCAAATGCATTCTGAGTTAACAGTTGAAATTCTAAGGCTAACATGTATGCAGGTAGATTTGTGAAATTGTACTTGCAGTACTGTGGAAATTGGATCCAGGGCACATCTTAACAGTGTCAGTTCTTGGTGTTGATATTGAAAATACAGTTTACATGGTTGTCTTGTTCTCCATCTGATTCCAGAAGATAAACTAGTTTTCAAATAAGCAGGAACTTAATTAGACTGTGTTAAGTGGAGCAAGCATGGAACAGGCAAGTCTTTCAGACATACCGTTTCTGTGCATCCACTTGAAGGACAGAGGACCGTGACAGAAACAACGAGCAGAGCCTTAATAGTTTTCTTTCCATTCCTAGTACTGGAAATAGGGTTAGAAGTTAATGCCTGACCTCTGCCTTGGGGGAGACATGTGCACACAGAGGGGTGGTTGTGCCCCCCAGCTCTATTCTGGGGGCCCAGTGGGCGGCAGATGGGCCCCTCTGTGCCTTTCCCAGCCAGCTTGCTTCCATGCTAGCCTCTTGTGGATGTCATTGTGGGGAAGGCCTGTCAGGCCAAGGGGGTAACCCCTACAGGAGGCCTGGACGTGCTGGCTTCAGAGAGGCTGGATGGGTTTTGCTCACCATAAAGAGTGACCCCTTCCCTGGACCTCAGCCAACCTGTGAGTTACACTGTCTCTGTCAGTTTGACAGCTGACATCTTTGTTTACTTTCCAAAGAATGAAAGGAAACTTTAAAAAGTAAGCTTATTAAAGCCAATTTGTACTTATTCTTTTATGAATTTTGCTCATATCCATCTACGATTTTTTTAATTGGGTGTTTGCCTTTATATTATTGATTTTAGTAGGCCGTTGAAAGATTGACCAAAGAAACACGTTCAGGAAGGTCACCAAGTCTCCGCCACTTACCTGGAAGGTGTTGCCTTCTGATAGAGATTCCTTAGATGGGAGGGAAGCACATGGTCACTTATCCAGTGGACTCAGGGTGAAAAAATTAACCCTGACAGTGAGGCACTCTCACTCTGAAAGCTTCCATCATTTTCACAGACTCACAGCACAGCTGGAGTGGAAGAGGAGAAGGTACCATCGCTATAGTTGGAGGTTTTTGAGCACACATGTGTAGCCTCTTTTTGTTTGGTTGTTTTAAATCCCCCAGAGGAGTTGCTTTTAGTTTTCTCATTGCTCACGGTGTTGGTGCATCAGTCTGTTTACATTTCTCATCCAAATTTGTAACGCTTACAACACTATCCAATTCAGGCTTTGTTCCTTTATAGTTGCCCCTAATGCTGCTTTACTATGATGATAATGTTTTTAGAAACACTCCCAGTAGCTTAATTCTATTTAGTTATCACAATGCTATGTATAGTTAATTAATTAAACATAAACAAAATATTCTAGATTTTATGTGTCTAGAATTCTCATTCTTTCTGGATATGACTTTAACTTATAACGTCATGGGTCTTTCTCATAAACAAGATAGAATTTTATTTGCTGCCTAATCATTTGGCTATGGTGAATGTTCTCTGCCTAGGCAGAATATGCTGAATTTGGTCTTTACTCCTTTTGTGTTAATTTCCACAAATTGAACTCTGTGTTTTATTATTCTATTTTTTGTTGTGGTCACTGTGCCGTTAAGTATAAAATCCATGGTAGATGTGCACCTGGAAGGTTAACAGTTAGAAAACAAGTTGAGACATGACTTTGAAATATCTTTCTGTAAGAATTACTTTAATTCTCCTGAGAGTATAAATAGCCAGGGTTTAAAGACGTGCTTTATAGGATTTATACTGCAAATAACCTGGAAGGATTCACTGGCCTATATTTGTTTGCTGTGGTCAGCACTGTCTAGTGTTTCAGTCAATACCAGTTTTTTGTAGTGTCAAGTGAGGCTAGGGATCTTATTCACCACAAACAGCAACACTTGACTGGGGATGTGCAGAAGCATGAATATGGGGCTCTGTCCCATTGGCCTTATCCTGCTGTAGTAATGAACATAGCTGATGCCCATGAGCACTCGCTGCACACAGTTACTGTGCCAGCATTAAGTTATGAGCAGCTACTCACCCCACCTGCAGACTCACCTGCTAAGATGTGTTTCTGATCAAGCCCAGGCTTAGAGAGCTTGAGGGCCTTGCCAAGGCTACAGAGCTAGAGAAAGAAACAGGCTCAGCCTGGGATTCTCACCCAACACTCCCTCACCTGTGCTGCTGGCTATCATCCTGCAGACCCCAGGCTGGTCATCAGCTTCCAGTGGAGAGTGATCCCAGCAAGAAAAAGAGTAATATTAGCTGTCTGGAAAGCACTGCTTAATCATGACTGAACTGAGCAGAAACCTTTCACATCAATAGTAACCAGTTTAAAGCCATTCCATTCACAAATGCTTTTGATTTAAGGACTTAAGAGGTAAATTAGCATCCTGTTAAGTTTAGACATGTTTCAGAGAGAGTGGATACAGCCAACATGGTCTGAAAGACAACATGGTACAGGTAGTGTGAGTTAGACATGATCAGTTAGTGGGGACATCCCAGATGGGAGCGGCCGCCGTCTTCACACTGGCAAGCACCCTGCTGAGTGCTGTGCACACAGAGCTCAGTGCCTGGTGGGAACAGCAGGCAGTCAGTCCAGAGAGGAGTGCGCTGGGGAGGAAGGACCAGCTGTGCATGAGGAGCTGGAGTCTTACCTCCACACGTTTTATTTCTGCTGCTTGTCCCAGTTCAGTGACTCCCCTTCTCATCAATGTTTCCACTTAATCTGATGAATGTTATGCATTGCTGTGCTTATTTTAATTATCCCATTTTGATTGAACTAGAAGAAAAATGTTTGCTAAATGTTATGCACAAATCCTGTTTATGGTAGGTACACTGTGTACACCTTATTCAATGTTTACAAAATCTCTGAAGGTTAACAGATTGTGTGGATGATTTCCTAGAAAGGAAAATATTCCATTGTAAAAAATTATCAGTTGAATACTTTTGAAAACTTTAGTGATATTATTTTATTTAGATAATATTGAAAGCAAAATACAAATCATGAAATTAAGTATATTCTCTAAACATGCACAATTCACCTGTTGCATTTCAGATTGTCTTCCTTCAAATGATGTGAGAGGTTTATACTTCAGTTACCTTTGTTAAGTAATTAAATCATCATTTAATTTTTTTGCTATAGCTACAAAATTAATCTAGCCTTCAGCAAGCTGCTTGATTTATAGTAAAGAACATGAATAATCTCCACTTTAACACTTCTTTTTTTACATTTGTGGTTTATAGCTATTAGAAATGAAATGCATAACAGTCGTAAAGGGTATGTAAAACTTTTCTCAAAATTGTCTCGAGGGAGAAATGGATTAAATCTATTTAGTAATCTGTAGTAATTGTTACTAATTTTAATCAGGTTTGCCACTTGTATTAGTTTGTTTCTGTTGCTTATAACAGAACACCTGAAACTGGTCAATTTATGAAGAAATGAAATCTATTGCTCACAGTTTTGAAGGCTGGGAAGGTCAGAGTCCAGGAAGCACATCTGGTGAGGGCCTTGTTGGTGGGTGATGACTCTTCACAGCAATGCAGGGTGTCACATGGTGGATGGCTTAAGCAAGAGAGAGCAAACCTGCTCACTTGCTGTCCTCGTAAAGCCATCAGAACCACGCCCATGGCCACCCATTAAACCTTCACCTTATTACTCCATGAATGGATCAATCCATTCACTAGGGTGTGGTCCTCACAGTACAATCACCTCTTAAAGGCCCCACCTTTCAGTTACCATAATAGTATTTCTCACCCTCAACACTGTCACAGTGGGGTTAATAGCCGTTCTCATAGGTTAATGCTATGGGGACACAATTCAACCGATAGCATTGCTTGTCTTAAGCATGTTTTAATCTATAAAATTTTAGTGGACTCCTAAAGATAGCACAATAGAGAATATTCAAGGTCTGATGCATCTTTAATGTAAATAAGTCATGGTCTTTGTATTTTTTTCTAGAATATCTTTTTTCATTAAAGGTAGGTGTGCCTGCTGCTTCACTTTGCACCATGGAGAGAAGGAATACTGTCAGAAGAGGATGGGAGCATTATATTTATATATATTGTTTATACTTTTGCTTAACAACATGAGCATCTACAAAAAGGTATAAAGAATAATATGACAAATAACTAATTTACCTACCACTTGGTTTAAAAAAAATAAAACGTTGCCAACTTAATCATGTTATTCGGAATCAAAAGATAACCCATGGAGAAATAAGGACACTGTAACTCAATGGCATTGGTGGGTCCAGCTTGATCTTCTTCCATGTGGTTACCAAGTATCCAGTCCTGTTCATTAGAAAGCACATTCATATGTCCTTGATTACCAAGTGTTATCTTTCTGAATGAGTTCTGATCTAATTCTGTACTTTTTATTCCATCATGCTGATCTTCTGTCGGCCCATAAGCTGTGGCTCCATCTGGTCCATGTGCGTGGTTTGGGTATAGAGGTTCTTTTGTTTCCAATCTGGAGTGCTAACCCCACCTAACTATCCTTTAGTTCAGAGTTTTCCTGATCATTCAAACCTATTTATTTTTCCACATGAACCTAAGAATCAGCTTATCTGGTTTTATTAAGAAAGAAAAGTTGGAGTTGAAACTGGAATCAAGTTAAACTGAAGCCCCAGGTCTCTGATGCCAAGTTCAGCAGTCTTTTCATACCTCCCAGCTTCAGCTATTTCTTATTGCTCTAGGAGGCATCCTGAAAAATGAAGAGATCATTGAATATTGCTATAAAATAAAGCTTTTCTTTCATTGGCTATTCTTGGAATTTGTTCTATGTGGAATTTTTGATGGGGTTTTAATTCTTATGTGTTTATGGTTCAGGTCATAAGAGGTTCTTTTTGAAATGAAAGAAAAATGGCTATCTGAAATGCTGCACAGTGCTTGCATTTGCTGTTTTGTTTTGTTTTATAACCTTTGGTCCAAGAGCTGGCATTTGTAGGAGCTGAAAACGCTGGCTTCTGCTCTGCAAGAGATTTCTAGCTCCCATTCTGAATACACAGGTACCCACCCGCCACCGCACCCAGCATGATTATTTTCTACTGAGAGACATTTTCCATGTCCTTTTTTTAGAATTTTAATATGTAAGAACAGGAGAGCAAGGTGAACTGAACAAATGAGTTGGCTGCATTGGAGCTGGCCACTCCTGGGCCTCAGGACATGCTTTTGCTGCCGTTGTGAGGTTTGTTTTTCCTGTTCCAGGCATCTGAGAAGTCAGCCTTCTTCAGCAAACCAGTCATTGATTAATTGTATACAAGAATTGAATTAGCCTATTCTGTGCCTCTGCCTATTTTTTATTTAAACTTTTCATTTGGAGAAAATGTGGATTCACAAGCAGTGGCAGGAAGTAACACTTATGCGAACACAAGTCTTCAGTTCTCTGGGATGAATGCCCAGGAGTGCAATCACTGGGTTGTCTATGGTAGCTGCATGTCTAGTTTTTAAGAAACTGCCAAACCGCTTTCCAGAGTGCTAGCCTGTTCTGCATTCCCACCAGCAGTGTCTGAGCCATCCAGTTTCTCCGCATCCTTACCAGCACTGGGTTTGTCACAAGCTGTTGTTTTAGCCGTCCTCATAGGTATGTAGTAATATCTCACTGTGCTTCTGAGTTGCGTCTTCCTAAAGGCTGACGACATTGGACATCTTTCCATGTGCTTATTTTCCATCTGTGTGTCCTCTTTGGTGAAATACCTCTTCATGTCTTTGCCCATTTTTTAATTGGATTGTTTGTTTTACTGTTCAGTTTTGAGGATTTTTTATATAATCTATTTGTTGGATATATGTTTTTCAAATATTTTCCCCAAGTCTGTAGTTTTGGGGTTTTTTTTCTTCTTTGTAACAAGGTCTTTTGCAGAGCAAAAGTTTTTAATGAAGTCCAGTTTATCAGTTTTCCTTTTACACATTGTGCTTTTGGTGTCAAGTCTCAGAACTCTTTGTAGCCCTAGATAACAAGGATTTTCTCCTATGATTTTTCTAAAAGTTTCATAGTTTTATATTTCACTTTTAAGCCCATGATCCACGTGGAGTTAATTTCTGTGTAAGGTCTAAGACTTGGATCGAAGTTTATTTTTTTGCCTACGGATGTCTAGTCGCTACAGCAAGGCTGTCTGTCCTTCATCAAATTGCATTCGTACCTTTGTCCAAAATCAGTTAGGCATGTTTGTGTGGGTCTAGGACTGGGTTCTCTTTTCCAGTGCACTGTGATCTGCTTGTCTGTCCCTTGCCAACCACGCTGTCTTGATGATTACACTGTGCAGTAAGTGCTGAAGCCTGTTATAACGAGTCCTCCCCTTCATTCTTCCTTCTTAGGAAGGCTGTTAGACAGTTCTGACATCGCTGTCATCTCAGTGTTGGTGTCTGTTGATTGTCTTTTTTCATTCAGTTTCAGATCATTCCGGTCCTTGGCATGACAAGTGATTTTTGATTGGAACCTGCTCATGTTATGAGACTCTGAGTCTTACTCGGACCTTTCTTCTTAGCTGACTTTCCTATACTCCCCTGTGTTAGGGGAGGGGGCACCACCTCATTACTGCCGGGTAGAGCAGAAGTCCATATTCCCACGAGGCCTCTGCTGATCCCTCCCTGCAGTAAGAGGACCTCTCCCTGCTCTATCCATGGCCTCCAGTGACAACACAGGGATGGCCTTGTTGCTGCCAGGCGGGGTGAGAGTCCAGGCTCGCCACGCGATCTCCCATGACTCTACCTTGCTGTGTGGGATAGGAAGGTGTTATTACAGCCTGAGGCAGTGCAGAGTGTGGCTCCCCATTCTTGTCTGACCCGGACAAGGGGACTTTGGGTCTGCATTACAGCCTGGTGTGGGTGGGGAAGGGTCAAGGTTTTTCTGTGGTGTTGTCTAAAAACTTCTGACTTGCTGGGCTGTCCCTTTCCTGGTCCTTTGGCCAAAGAGAGCTGCTTTTGTGGCAGCTTTTTCTGGTCTGTGCCTGTTGATGCTTCTGGGCTTTCAGTTCCTTCACTCTGGGATGATGCAGCAGCAGGAAAACCCAGGGACATCACCATCCCTTGCCTCAGGCCTTGTAGTGGATTGAATTATGTCGAATCTGTTTCCAGCTCCCAAAAAACTCCCTGAAGCTTGAATTGTGTCCCCCAAGTTTTATGTATTAGAAACTTGGCCCCCACTGTGACTGTTAAGAGGTTGGGAATTCCTATTATAGTAATTGAAAGGTGTGGTCTTGAAGAGGTGATTAGATTGTAGGACTGTGTAGTAGTGAATAGATTAAAAATGGTGATCAGGGGTGTGATTCTGAAGGCTTTAAAAGGAGAGTCTGTCTCTCTTTTTGCTTTCTCTGCTTCCACCATCTTGCAATATGAGACCTCTGGGTCACTCTCACCACCACCAGGTGGACTTTGGACTTCCCAGCCTCAGAAACTGTAAGCAATAAATTTCGTTTTCTTTATAAATTACCCAGTTCCAGGTATTTTGTTATAAGCAACCGAAACGGACTAATACAGGCCTTGATGTCCCTGGCTGGTCTGCCTTCTTCTCCCCACCTTTTGGTCTCTCTCTCTCTTTTTTTAATGAATAATGTCCAGGGTTTTTAGAAGTACTGAACAAGAAGAAAAGGGAAAAATACATATTCCACATCTTCCCACTGAGGAAATCCCTCCTGCCTATTTTTTTTTTTTCCCCTTTATGTCTTTTTTCGTGACCGGCAATGGATCGCAACCCTCAGCGTCGCGCCCGTACCGGACTGGGACCAACAACGGGATTGCACCCCTCGCTGTTGCGCCCACACCTCGCTCAGCCAGTGAGCGGCCGGTCTGTATGTGGGATCTGAACCCTCGGCGGGAGTGCCACCGCGCTCCCAAGCGGCTCACTGTAGCAGTGTGCCACCGGGCCGGCCTCCTTCCTGCCTATTTTAAAGCCAGTTTTCAGCTAATAAGAATAGAGTCATTTGAACGTGTTTATGTGGTATTTCTCAAATTTATGGGTGTGGGTTTCTCAGCATCGCCTCAGCTATGTGACTTCTGTGCCTTCGAGCATGCTCCTTACTCGCCGTTTTCAGTGTGCCCCCCTCCCCCACGCTCTTTGAGGCTTGGTTTAGTGATCACACCCCCTTGGTGCGGTGGTCTGGCACTGTGCCCACATCTGACCTCCTATTCCAGACCTTTTTAGTAAAACTTCCCGTACTGGAGCTATTAGAACATGAACAGGCACAGAACTGCATGGTGGACCCACATCGGCATCGAGGGCGCCCAGGGCCCATGCTGCTTCCTCATCTACTTTCTCCCCACCATGCTGACCCATTTTAAAGTAAGTCCCAGATGCTGTCATTTTATCTGTAAATACTTCAGTATATGTCACCAAAAGATAACTGCCATTTCCACACCTAAAATAATTAACAAGAATTCCTTGATGTGATCAGCTCTCCAGGCAGCATTACATGTAAATTCTCAATTGCAGAGTCCGTCGATTCATTTTAGGTTCTTGCAGTATCCAGCCCTGTGCTTTGCATACAACAGATTCTCAGAAAATGTATCTCAAAGTGATTAATGAATACAAAATAATAATGCTTTTAAAGCTACCTGGAAAACTTTCTTTTTTTTTTTTTTCCTTTTTGTCTTTTTTCGTGACCGGTAACAGGATCGCAACCCTCGGTGTCGCGCCCGTACCGTGACTGGCAACGGGATCGCAACCCTTGGTGTCGCGTCCGCACCGTGCTCAACCATTGAGCGGACCGGTCTCTATATGGGATCCGAATCCTCGGCGGGAGCGCCACCACACTCCCAAGGGCCGCACTCTACTGAGTGTGCCACCGGGCCGGCCCTGGAAAACTTTCTTGAATAAAGGATTCTAAATGGAAACTCATTCAACTTTTCGCAACAAATTTGCTGGACATATAGCAAGATTAAAAGTTATTAACAAATGTTATTAGATCATGATACAATATATGCACATATTGAAACAAACTGTACCCCATAAACATGTACAATGAAAAGAATTAAAATTTAAAAATTCAACATGAAACAAATTACTAACAAATGATTGTTACGAAAACCATATATTTGAGATATATGAAATATGTATGGTATATGCATGTTTTAGTCAACATTTTCCTAAAAGCAATGCATTTTTTCTTTTAGCGATTAATAATGTAAATTTCATTTGTATACATAGCAACATGTGGTTACAAAATTTGCAAACCTTCTTTTCCCTCAACTGCAATTTGATAAGATTCCTTTCTACAGATAACTTATTAGTACAATCTTACAAAATATATCTAAAATATTTAGGAAGAGGCAACTCTTAAATTTGTTAATAATTAGGTAATTGGAGTAATTGTTCTTTGAGGATTTCCTGTGGTTTCTCCTGCTGATAAAATAATAAGTTATACATGGCTAAGAAATTAGATTGAATTTTAACAAATTCATGCATTTTAGTTTCATCTATATGAGATGCTGTTTGGGATGAAGAGAAGTAGTGGAATGCCTGGGGCATTGTTTCTTGCTGGAGAGCTTTATTTTAAACCCCAAACAAAAAGTCTACCCAGAGCAGAGATCAGATGGCCAGTGGCTTGGATCCTGTTGAGTTCCGTCATCGTCTGTCATGATGTGGTACATCTTCAGTCCATTTTGCAGGAGGGATCTTGCTAAGATGTGAATGTCCCCACCCGTGTCCCTGGTTCAGAGCTCTTTGTGGCCCTCCATTCCCGGGATCAAGCCTACCCACCTCAGAGTGGTGCATGAGCCCCCAGGCCTCCCTTGCTGCGACCCCTTGCTACCTCCATGGCCTCTCCTTCAGGAGAGTCCTTGTCTGGAGTCCTTTGGTGTGCTGGAACACGCTGAAGAGGAGGTGCCAGAGCATGAGAACGTCTGTCCCAAGTGGCAGACTAATGTTCTTGTTTTATGATTTTTGCCTTTAACTTGTAGTAGTAAGATACTTATTTCCCTAGAGTGGACCTACCTATGGTTACTCATGTAATAGGCACACTAAATGCTATTTTCTTGTTGTCTTTTAGACAGAAACGGTCTCCGCCAGTCAAGAAACCCTCACAAGTATTTTGCCATGGATGTAGAAGATGAAGAAAACATGAGTAAGATCTAGGCCTGCTATGCAGTATCACGTGGCTAGTTGTCCATTAAATTTTACTGTTTTTGTCAATTTAATTAATGAGACCAATTTAGGAAAACTGATATTTTCTATGATATGGGCTATTGACAGTGTCATTTTTTTTTTTTTCATTTTAGAGAATTTATTTATTTATTATTAAATTTTTATTGAATCAAAATGATTATACAACTTTTGGGGGTTCAACATTGAGATATGTTGATCAAATCAATATTACTAGCATATATGTTGTTACAAATCATAATTATTATTTATGCCCCTTGTCCAATCCCTCCCCATCTCCCTTTTCCTCCCCCTTCTAATCACCCTAGATTTCTTCTTTCCTGAAAGAATAATGGTTACTCTGTTGATTTGTTGCCTAGATGATCTGTCCAATGTTGAGAGGTGTGATCAGGTCCCCCAATAATATCATAGAGCAGATGCCTCTTCCATCACTCTGAAATGGGCTCTGTGGAGAGAGACATCCTCCTTCTTTCTTTATCTCTGCTGGTGACTCTCCTTGTATCAATGCACTCCAGTGGCTGGTGGACCATCTGCATGGTGGTTGTGGCATCTAGCCACCCTCACAGCAGCCATGGTTATCATGGTGGCTGTGGTGGGCCACCCAGATGGAGGAGATGTTTCTGGCATGCTCCTTGGTGCTGGCGGTGTGCCTGGTTGTCAAGAGTGTCCGATACCCAGCTCCATACCCCAGGACACCGAATGGGTCTCAAGGTGCTGGCACAGTGAGCCTGGTTGTGGGAGGGGGGTCTGGTCCCCTTCTCTATGCCCTGAGTCCCTGGGTGGGCCCTTAGATGCTGGTGCAGTGAGCCTGGTAGTGGGAGGGGGGTCCAGTCCCCTTCTCCATGCCTCAGGCCTACGGATGGGGCCCTGAGGTGCTGTCACAGTGTGCCTGGCTATGGAAAGAGGGTCTGGTCCCTGGCTGCTAGCCCTGGGTCCCTGGGCAGGCCCCGAGGCATTGGTGGTGTGCCTAGATGTGGGAGTGGGGTCAGGTCCCCGGCTCCAATCCTTGGGTTCCTGGGTAGGGCCTCAAGGTGCTGGCGGTGTGAGTGGTTGTGGGCGAGGGTCCTGCCCCTGGCTCCATGCCTCATGTCCCCTGGTGGGCCCCAAGGCATTGGTGGTGTGCCTGGGCCAGAACTAATTTTTCGTCCTGTGCTTATAACACAGGGAACTTCCTGTGGGAACCCGTACTTGAGCTGTGTGGTTGACCTAAATTGCTGCTTTGCTGCTGTTTCCCTAGGGAAGACTTTTTATGCAGCTCAGGGTTTAATGGTTGACTTTATAGGTACTTCCGGCTCTGATACTCAGTGCACCTGGGTTGTGTAGAAACTCTGATCTGGGCATCATTTTTTCCATTAAACTGAACCCCATGCAATTATGCATACCTGACCAGTCTCCTCTGAGTTGTCCTGTGCTGATTGAGGGGCGGATCAGCTGACCTTACTGTGTCCCAGTGTTCTCCTGGTGGGCCTGTCTCCCCCACCACCCATGCTCCAAACACTTCCCATGGGGCAGGCCCTGCACCGGTCCCCTGCGCTGACTCACCGGCCTCTGAATGGCTCCCCTTTTCAGCTCCTCACTCCTGCATGGGTCCATGGGAACCCTATTAGTGGTCTTGCTGTCCTGGGGGCCACCAAAGTCCTCTTCTCCCCTTCTGCCTCCAAGTAACTCCATCTAAAGGGCACAGCTGCGGCTTCTGTTGGCTCCTGCTCCATGCGCTCCAGCATTAAAGCCGACACGGGCTAAAACACTGAGAGCAGTTTTTTCTTTCTCTCATTGTGGTTTCTCTTGCCTTCATGAGTTCCATAGGTCTTTCCTCTTCTTTACCTGAGCTTCAGTGGCCCCAGCTTGGGTGATGTTACATTTTTATAGTTGTATACTCATTGATTTGTGGGAGAGTGTGACACTGGGGACCATCTATTCTGCCATCTTGACTAGGACCCGTTTTAGAGCCCAGGCCAGAGTTTCTGTGCAACCCAGGTGTACCGGATCTCCGACAGTGTCATGTTTTTAATTTTTGATATATTCTCTATAATGGGTATCAATATTTACTGTGGATTTTCCCTGCAGCATATGTCTAGATTTTCCATTCCCCATTATCATCATAGGCCCATCATTTTTATACTGGAGATATTCCTCCAGATGCACATCTCATAAAGCTGCATGGTTTCATGCAAAGTTGTCTCATTGCGAGGCTCTCATGAGATTGCTCTGAATTTTTATCTATGCAAATCAAAGATAACCTTTGAGATTGATTTAAATACCTGGTCATTTGGGATAATAGTACATAAATATTTCTCTTCAAATGCAGAGGATGCACTTGAGTCTGTTGATCTTAAGTTTCCAAAGACTTTGTTGAGACTTAGAGCTGGTGTGGACCAAAACTCACTTTTGTGTCTCTTCTTTCCATACTGTCCTCACTGGGGCTGAGAGGATGGAGAGCCTCAGGGGCACACCGACTTTTCTCAACACTGTTCTCTGTGAAAAGTTTGGTGAACACAGTTCTCTATTCTGTTGTCTTCAATCCCAGATGGCAGTGCGTTTAAATAAGGTTTAAATGCTTCCACAGAAGTTGGGGAATATAGTAGGGAAATTATATTGACAACATCATTTTTCTTTCTTTTTTTTTTTGT
Source organism: Galeopterus variegatus (assembly GCF_000696425.1). NCBI lineage: Eukaryota > Metazoa > Chordata > Mammalia > Dermoptera > Cynocephalidae > Galeopterus > Galeopterus variegatus. The sequence goes on along the minus strand of NW_007734125.1, from coordinate 73,904 downwards.
CTTTTTTGTGACCGGTAAGGGGATTGCAACCCTTGGCTTGGTGTTGCCCATACCGCGCTCAGCCAGTGAGCGCACTGGCCATTCCTATATAGGATCCGAACCCACAGCGGGAGCGTCACTGCACTCCCAGCGTTGCACTCTCCTGAGTGCGCCATGGGGCCAGCACAACAACATCATTTTTCTAACTAGTATATGTGTGTATTTACATTCTTACTTATCTTGAGGAAGCACACACAGCTCTAACTGATGAGTAACATGTTATTGGGAGTGGTTATTTATCATTAGAACGTAACCCAATGCCCTTCCCTGTGACTGCACCCCAAATTGATCAGCTGAGGTCTTGGGATTGCTCCTGTCTGTCATGTAGATCAGGCACCCAGTCAGACGCTCCTGCCTTGTGTTTCTGCCCCTTGAGGCTGTTGTAGGTACTGCGGAGCGTGGCTGGCTTCTGTTACATGGACTGCACAGTGAACGTTCTCTTTTGCTGAAGTCCGTCCCCCTGGGGTGGGAGTGTAAGACATTACAAAGTGCTGTTTAGGAACCTGGGACCAGTGTGCTCTCTTCCTCTGCTGTGTGTGCGCTGCCCTTGGCTGCTGGCGGTGGTTTTTTCAAGTTGGTTTCCTCATTGATCACACTCTTGAGGTCTTTTTAAAACCCAGCCTTGTGTTTTTACTGGGACGTTCCACTCTCCAGTTCAATTTTACCAGTTTTTAAGAGACAGCTGAAGCTCACATGCTGAGTGTAGAAGATGTCACCTGTGCCTTGCCAGTGCAATGTTCCATGTGAAGAGTATGTGTGTGCAGGGTCCTCAGAGTGCCTTTTTGCCGGGACTGTGGGCTGGAGTCCACGCCACAGTCATCTGGTCATGGTTGTGTAGATTATAGAACTGTCCCCAAATGGATCCTGTGATAATCGTGATAAAGAATACCTCCGAATAATTCTTCTGGGAGATGAGCTGTTGGTTCTTGTGCCAAAACTTTGAAATGCTAGTCCTGTATTTTATATCATTTTGAAAGCAATAAACAGTTTTATCATGTTTAATATTCACATTTATGAAATGTAGTAGCATGATATGTAAAGAGAAAGCATCTATTTAAGAAACGTGATGGTGGGGTGTCTTTCTTCAATTTTGGTATTTTCCTTTCCTTTATATAGTAGTGTTTTTAATAAAGAAATATGAGCAGTACCTCAGTGCTTCTGAAGTGAATAAGAATTTAGAATTTATGTGAACTGTGTTATAGACAGTATATTTTTCTTATAATCTCAAGATTATTTGTCAGTTCAATACTGATTATTTTTATTTCTGAAAAGAAAGCATTTGATTATTTCAGAGGTTATAAATATTTGATTAAATGCATGTCAGAATACATTTATAATGATTTGATTTTCTATATTGATAATTCTGTTTAGCAACAAAATTTAAATGTAAGCAATAATCTAGTATGTAATGTCTTGCTCAATTTATTAATCTCTAAATTCCATCTTGGCTTTGCTTTTTTTAACCTTTTGTTTCCTTTGAGCACCGAAAGGAGTAACCTATCGAGCTTTTGCTGGAGGATGTTATAAATGAAAATTTAATGTCCATTCCATCAGCTTTGTCAGCTGGGAGAAGTGGTGTGTGTGTCAGGAGTATTTTGGAGAAATGATGTTGGTAAAAAAGTTTATAAATCTCCTGATCTCTGCCACAGTGCAGTATCAGCTTTCCCATGGATTGAGTTTAAACCAGGGTTGTTCTTTACTGTCTCGGCTGAGTGTTGACAGCCCTGGAAATTAGTGATCTTTGACTTCAAAGACTGGTGGCTGGCCGACGACTAGAACTTTCTGTCATGTTAAACCTTCCCATGGGTGGAGCTGATGAACATTTTTAAAGTTTTTTCAATTTGCTTAGCATAATGGAAATCTACTTTTATATTATATAGTAGAAATAGATCCTGAGGCCACCATATTGGGGCACTTGTGAATTGGTTTACAATTTTAAGAATATCTTGGTTCCTTAAAATATCCATTATGGGTTTTTGAAAGCTAGTGGTAGAAGATCTTTAAATACATCTTCATCAACAACATCACAAAGCCCTATGATCATTACTCCTGAGCTTCATATAATAGGCGGCCTCTAAAACTAACCATAATAAAAAAGAATGATTTCTTTTTCTCTTTTTAAAAAAGCTTAATAAAGGGAGGAGTGAACCCTTTTTTATTACCCTTTTAAAAATCAAAATTATGTTTATTTTGCCATTCACTTTTAGAATTCTAAAATTATCTTTCCTTATTAGTTTTAAATATAAAGTACATTTAAAAGATTGGATAAACAAATTATTCTGGAAATCCACCAAATAATTGTTTTTAAAAAAGACAGAATTGCCAGATATATTTATGAAGTTAAGAAGCTGTAGCTTGCTTACAGCTTCAATTTTATATCTTGTTCTTATATTTTTTTTCTATCATGGAATGTATTAAGGATTCAGAGGTAAATGAGTTCACATATATAATGAAAATATTTTAATGAATTTTTAATGAAAAATTTTAATGAAAAAATTTTAAATGAATAAAGCCATATCCTCCTAAAATAATTCCTAAAAAGCCAAAATAATTTACACAATTGTATAAGCAGTTTTCTAAGATTGGTTCATAAACTGAATCAAATAATTATGTGTTGGTTGAATATTTTAAACCTGAAAAACTAACCAACATTTTAATACATGTTTTTAAATAGTGTTTCCTCTTCTGAGAGATGCTTTAATTCAAAACCCATTGATAGTGTGGAGGAAAATGATATTGAAAAGAACAAAAATGCTAAAATAAAACGTAGTTTATCTGTATACTGATTGTATTAAATTGTCGTTTCATTAGACTTTTATAAGTTGGATTAATTTTATCATGCAACATTTTGATAAGCTTGAATAAAATCTCTCTGGATGCTTTAGAATAATATCTGTAGAAAAAATTATTTAAAAATTTCACCTTTTAATGCAAAAGCAGTTGTTGATACTAAATAAAAAAGGTATTAGCCATTACTCAGCAAAGTGTCACATAACTTGTTTCAATTGAGGCCAGTAGTTCTTTGTCATGATGTATAGTTCTTCATGTATATGTCAAGGAATAAAATGTATAAGCACACATCACTTAACCAGTTACAAAGAGAGATAAAGGAATCTATAAATTTTGCATTTACAAGATCCTGCAACGAAGGCATTGTAAGTTACTCTTTCTGGGCACCGCAGGTTCCAGCAGCACTGATGTTAAGGAAAACCGCAATCTGGACAACGTGCCCCCCAAGGAAGGCAGCACACCAGGGCCTGGCGAGGCTGCTCAGCTCTCCAACGGGGGTGGTGGTGGCACCAGCAGGAAGCGGCCCCTGGAGGAGGGCAGCAATGGCCACTCCAAGTACCGCCTGAAGAGAAGGAGGAAAACGCCAGGGCCTGTTTTACCGAAGAATGCCCTGATGCAGCTGAATGAGATCAAGCCTGGGCTGCAGTACACGCTGCTGTCACAGACAGGACCTGTGCATGCGCCCTTGTTTGTCATGTCTGTGGAAGTGAACGGGCAGGTTTTCGAGGGCTCTGGCCCCACAAAGAAAAAGGCAAAGCTTCATGCTGCGGAGAAGGCCTTACGGTCGTTCGTTCAGTTTCCCAATGCCTCTGAGGCCCATCTGGCCATGGGGAGGACCCTGTCCGTCAACACAGACTTCACGTCTGACCAGGCCGACTTCCCCGACACGCTGTTCAATGGCTTTGAAACTCCAGACAAGCTGGAGCCGCCCTTTTACATGGGCTCCAACGGGGATGACTCCTTCAGTTCCAGTGGAGACCTCAGCTTGTCGGCGTCGCCAGTGCCTGCGAACCTCACTCAGCCTCCTCTCCCTGTCCCCCCGCCGTTCCCACCCCCAAGTGGGAAGAACCCCGTGATGATCTTGAACGAGCTGCGCCCGGGACTGAAGTACGACTTCCTCTCTGAGAGTGGGGAGAGCCACGCCAAGAGCTTCGTCATGTCCGTGGTTGTGGACGGTCGGTTCTTCGAAGGCTCGGGAAGGAACAAGAGACTTGCAAAGGCCCGGGCTGCGCAGTCAGCCTTGGCAACCATTTTTAACTTGCACTTGGATCAGACGCCGTCCCGCCAGCCTATTCCCAGTGAGGGTCTTCAGTTGCATTTACCGCAGGTGAGGAAAAATGCCACTGCTTTGAAACGCGTGCCCACTGCTCTTAAACAGCATTTGATTTTCATTATTACTATTGACTTTCACCTTAATGTCACTCTGTTCTCTCCAGGAGTAGTTACCAGGAAGTCTGGCTTCCAGGTGGCCTTTCCTTGATTTCAAGGGTCATGTGGTCACTGAGAAGCTGGTCCGAATCCTGGTGCCCACTGGGGCCTTTGCAATGCAGGGCAGGGACACTGGAGGCCCCATCTACCAGGGAAGTATTTGCATCACAACCCATAATTCCCATTTAGCCTCACACCCGCCATAGTGACCCTCATCCCCTAGGAAGCCTTTATGAGGAGAGAGGAGAGTGAGCCCGAATGTTGGAACTTTGTCCCCAGGTCAGTGGTGTTTTCTTGAAAGGTCTCATCCAGAAATCTCACGCACAAGACAAGTGATGCTGGCCAGTCTACAGCTGAGAACCCTGTATGGGCCAGAGTGGCAGGGTTGGCTTCCAGGGTGCGGTGCTGTCCAGGCAGAGACTGAGCCAGCAGCAGTACTGAGCACATGTCAGAGGGGTGGGGGGTGGAGGGGGCCTTCAACAAGTGCCCTAATGCCCACTGAATGTCCTACATGGAGCCGTGTGGGCTTCCCCTGCTCAGACAGAGGTGGGCAGCCACACTTACATTTGGTCATGCTCCCCCCTACCCCGCAACTGGTAAAATCAGGGCAAATAAAAGAAAAGTTTCAGGATGGGTTCAGAGTGGTTTATATGAAAGAGTAAGAGTAATGGAGAAAATAGCACTTAGTTCTCATCTCTAAATCCTAGATCTCTTAGCTGGTCTATTGCAGAAATTATTCTTTTGACCCTTTCCCCTATTCCTTTTTGTCAAAATTTTCTTCAATTTGAAGAAGTGTACTCATGTACTGCATTCGACCAGAGTAAATGAAGACTCAAAATCTGCAGGTAGGACAGCTCGCATTCTCCTGGGAGAAGTCAGCTGTGCTGTGGTCCGTTCTGCCTTGGGATGCAATTAGAGTAACCTCCATGCAGTTGCAGTCTGAGGTGACTGGCAGTTCTCAGTTTTAAAAGAAGAAAATTTATTTTATTTTGCCTAAAGCAACCAAGTACAACATCAGTATAAAGTAATATATTTAAAGTATTTTACTGATTTTTTTTATGGACCAAGTGCTTGCTTCCCTTATTAACCTTTCGTTAACATTATTCATGAGATTTCTTAGTCTGTTTGTAATTTTATAAATCACAAGATTTATTTTATAAGTGGCACAAGATCCCAAGTGGTTTTTTATTTATTTTCAGGTTTACTGTTTGCTAAGATATTTAAGCCCGAGTTCAAAACAGCGTCTGATGTGACTTGTCTTCCCTTAATGTCGGCAGAGTGGTATACAAGACCGTTGAGATCACATCCAAATCCCAGCTGCCTGGGACTTTGCAGGGTAGACTGGGAAGCCTCAGAGGGGAAGCGGATAGAAGTCCCCATGTGCACGCTGCTTCCCTGGGTGCAGCTGGGAGCCTTCCATGACTTCAGTGTGGAACAGGTCCCAAGCTCCTGTCTTAGAAGGCTAGGGAGGGGTGTCCTTTGGGACCCAGCCTATGGGGAAAGGTGTGGGTGGGCAGGGGCCAACCCAGCCCACCTGACGTCACTTTCCTCCAGGCTTTGCAGGCGCCAAGTGCCAGTTTCTGGGCCTGGTATTCCAGAACCCCCAGGGTTTGAGAGTGGAGCTGTGTCTTCCCCAGTCTCTGCTACAGGGGCCCTGCCTCCACTGTGTCTTCCAGAGCCCCCAGCTAGCTCAAGAATGTAATCGCACATTCCTCAGGGGAACCAGGAGCGAACTCCCCAGAATCAGTCCCATGGGTTTATTGCTGGGCCCTGCTATCTTTCAACTGGAAATTTCAAATGTACATCCTAGAGTAGGTGTAAACCCTTACTCTTTTCCCAGAGTGACTCTTGAAGGACTTAGGTCAAACATCACTGGTCTTAAGATTTTTGTCTTCATGGTAATTACAGTGGCAGAAGGGGGTTATGAAATCAGACAGTGTTGACCCTGCGTGACTGCAGTGTGTTCTGTCATAGCGAGTTTTATTAAGGTGGCGTCACTGAGCCGTCACCCCTGGAGCTCACTGTGGCGAAGGGTTTTCTGTGCTCCTGCGTGTCATTGCAGGTAAACATACTGCCTGAGACTGTGTGGTATGGACTTGACTTTTAAGAGCATGTTACTTTTGTTATATCCACCCCCAAAATTTAGAGGGGGAGTCGCTTCATTAACCATGCAGAACGAGACTAGTAATCCATTTAAGAGGATTTAAGAACTACCCATGTACCTCAGATCCCTGCATCTCACAACTAAGTGTCGACATAAGTGCCAGACCTCTGATCTGAGTATTTCTGGACTCTTTCTGCCTTTCAGTGAAGATTTGGAGATGTGTCTAACCTACAGAAAGTTTTATTTCATCTGGCTTATCCTTAACCTCTCAATATTTTTTTCTGTATAAATTCGAATGCCTTGTTCTTTCTCTTTGGTATCCTGGCCTCTGTGTTATTTACATGTGCTATGTTGCTGCCTGCAGTCCTTCTGCCTTGCTGTGCTCATACTTGTGCTGCTGTGCCCTGCCCAAGGTGCCCTGGATCCCTCTCCATTCCCCATGTCCTTGCCTTGAGCACCATCTTCTGGGGTTCACTGGTGTTTGCTGGTGCAGTGATAGGAAGAAAACATCCTGTTTTTTTCTCCAAATATGGCATCATTTGGGATAAGTAACTTTCCCATTCATTTTGGAAGTATTTTATCAAGGGCCAACCTGGGGACATTAGGTTTGCCTGGTGGTCATTTGATTGTCCAGACAAGTGTGGGATTGGTGGGACATGAGTCAGACTTGGCTCCTAACATCTTCCTTCAGCAGGCACCATTTCCCCAAAACTATGGGCTCATTACATCCAAGATAAATCTTAAGCCATAAAAATGAGACCATGTCCAAAACCTAGCAAGTATGTTTGCTTCTGAGATGTATCCCCTTTAATGCAAGTGGTTATCTGAGGTAACCCCTAACCCTGCAAAGCACTAGCCTTAGTGCATTATAACATCATTCAGTCTGCGTGGTCAGTGCTCTTACCAGCTCTGAGTCGGTGCCAGGTTCCAAGCGAGTGGGCTGAGCCAGCGCACATGTGCGGTGAGGCTGAAACAGCAGAGAAACACATCTAACAGGCGTCATGGGAGGCAGGTGCTGTGTGCGGCTTAGTGACTCTCTCACTTGGCTTTCTCTTGCCTGTGATTCTGCTTGTCACCCCAAGTGTGTGCTTGCAGCCTCCTGCAGCCCTGAGCTAACTGAGCTGCATGTAGACATGACCAAGGGCAGGAGATGGGCCTGTGCACTTCCTCCAAAAGTCCTGTCACCAGAGGAAGTGTAGACGAGGGGAGCGTCAGAGTCCCCTGCACCACCAGAGCAGCACAGTGTGGGTAGGTGGGGCAGCTGGCCCTGAGCAGGCACTCTCGCCTCCCCACACCTCGGTTCCTCGTGGGAGGACAGGGCCAGTGCGTGTGTGGCCTCACGCCCCATGAGCTGCGGCTCCCACATGGCCCTTGAAGGACTCACAGCCAGAGCTGTGCATGATGCGTGGGCATCTGAATTTCCAAGGAATGTTTTGGAGGAGAAACACACATGCACGCACACATGTTTGGTTTTCCAGAATAGAAGCGGTCTGTAGGTGTCACTGTGGAGTGAGTGGGTACTGACATTGAAGATGAGCCCTGCTCTTGGAGCGCCGGGCCCTAACCCTGTCTATGCTCCTCACCCAGGTGCTAGCAGATGCTGTCTCACGCCTCATCCTGGGGAAGTTTGGGGACCTGACCGAGAACTTCTCCTCTCCGCACGCTCGCAGAAAAGTGCTTGCAGGGGTTGTCATGACGACAGGTGAGCATGTTGGTGTTGTATTCAGCCCTGCCTGTGTTCACGATTAACAAATGGGAAATGCTCTTGATCTGTGAAAAACACCATGACACTCCAGTGGGAGGTTTTTTTTTTCTTTTTTCCCTTCAGAGTGTCAGCCACATGTGAATGCAGGAACTATACTTACACACGTTTTTCTTCCATAAATGTTCACCCTTCTAACCTAAGCTTGTTTTCATTTGGAGAAAGTGTGCTGTGTAAGTTCTCAATTCCCACCATCTTCACTGTGTGAGTGGCCTCAACTTGCTCTAGAAAAGAGCAGGAGACTTGCCAATCCTTGCTTCACTTGAAACTAGGACCTATCTGATTTATCAATTAATGTTAAATTAACACTGCCAGATAAATTTCTGTGTGACTTTTATTGGGGAGGGAGGAAGCTCCAGCAAGAGTAGAAAATCCCAAAAGGCACAATTTAGGATGGCAGAAGAAACCCTATTGCATTTATCTAGAAGTTCCCAGTACTGAAAGGAGTCCCTAGAATCCTCTTCCGCATCTAGGGAGTGAGAACACTTAGCAGCATCTCCCTGTGGGCAACTCCTGGGAAGAGCAGGACTCAAGGAAGGGGCTCCTGCCATGTGGGGCCCTCCCTTCACCCAGCATCTGCTCAGCCCAGCCTGGACAGACAGTGCAGGCAGCAGGCCATAGAGATCAGAGAGGGAAGGAACTGGGAATGGTCGTCAATATTTGCCAGCCAGGGAGAAGCCCCCAGTTCCCCATGTGGGTGACTGTGCTGTCCTTTCCACCTGAGGCAGTTCACCTCTGTCAGATTATGAAAGGGACATGATTCTGCAGTCCTCCATGCCGATCACCACATGACCTCCTGGGAAACATGGCTGCTGTTGCAGTGACCAGTGCTTTCCTCATGGCATTTTCACTTGGCACAGCTAGGGTGTGCTGGGGGAGGAGGAGGTGCCCTGAACAGTGACTGGGGTATCAGTTTTGTTCCAGTGTTCGATACCTGTACTTCCCTGCCTCTTCTCCCCCTCTCTCTTCACTGTCACCTTCTACTTTACTAAAGGTGAGCACCTCAGCTGCTGAATGAAGTAGCTCCCTAAGCGAGCTTCCATGCCTCCTCCAGGGGAGGAGTGAGCTAGTCATGCTCTTTCACCTTTTTTTTTTTTTAAACCACCTTAGAAGAGGTAAATCACCTCTTGGGAGCATTTGCATCTCAGTGTGTATTTCACTTGAGACCATTTGTTCAAAGCCAAAATTAACCTCCAAACACAAGACAGCGTGGCATCTGGAGCACAGGTTCTGACCACAGATGGCCCCGTTCACATCTGAGCTCTCGTGGTGAGTGGCCTTGGGTGCGTTGGTGACCCCTCTGTGCTTTAGCTTCCCCACCTGCAGAACGGGGACAGGAATAGGCTGTGCCTCTGAGCATGTCATGGGGATGCTCTGAGAGTAGTTTCTAACATGCCTGGCCCAGACCAGCCGCAAGGTGTGCACAGTATTCGCGTAGCTGTCGTGAGCGTGAGTGTGCTGTCACGTTACACTCAGGGTCTCTGCATCATGTCTGTGGTCAGTGGTGTACCTCACCAGAGTGATCCCTTTAGGGAAGTTCACTTGAGACCATTTGTTCAAAGCCAAAATTAACCTCCAAACACAAGACAGCGTGGCATCTGGCGCACAGGTTCTGACCACAGATGGCCCCGTTCACATCTGAGCTCTCGTGGTGAGTGGCCTTGGGTGGGTTGGTGACCCCTCTGTGCTTTAGCTTCCCCACCTGCAGAACGGGGACAGGAATAGGCTGTGCCTCTGAGCATGTCATGGGGATGCTCTGAGAGTAGTATCTAACATGCCTGGCCCAGACCAGCCGCAAGGTGTGCACAGCATTCACGTAGCTGTCGTGAGCATGAGTGTGCTGTCACGTTACACTCAGGGTCTCTGCATCATGTCTGTGGTCAGTGGTGTACCTCACCAGAGTGATCCCTTTAGGGAAGTTTCCATTGCTTATGATTTCACTCCTGGGACGGTTAAGTGGTGGCAGCTGACTGATGAAACCACTGGGCGTTAACTCTGTTTTCCTTCTTGTCCTCTGGGTGCCTTTCGGCCTTTCCTCCTAAACTCTTCAGTGCTTTGACATTTGATTTCAAGATTAATTACTGGACCATTGGGTCCACCTGTACATAGTGTTTCCTCTCTGTATTCTGGTGGTGAATGTCCAAGAAAAGACTTCATTGCATTCCAGAGGAAATAACTTCCTTAGGTTTAGAATCTGTACACTTAAACAGCATGGAAGGTTAGCTTCCCAGAAATGTTGCAAGTGGGTCCTCAGTAAGAAGTTATTTGCAGTGCACAGGTTTGCCCAGCTAAAGATTGGGTGCTAACAGTATGTGTGAAGGTGAGCCTGAGTCACTGAGAATACAAGTCAGACCCCAGGTGCAGTTAGGCAAGCATGCCTGTGAATTACAGAAGACAATTTCTTTTGTCTTTCAGGCTCAGATGTCAAAGATGCCAAGGTGATAAGTGTTTCTACAGGAACAAAATGTATCAATGGCGAATACATGAGTGATCGTGGCCTTGCACTAAATGACTGCCATGCGGAAATAATATCTCGAAGATCTCTGCTTAGATTTCTTTATACACAGCTTGAGCTTTACTTGAAGTAAGTGGAGTAAGTAAATAAGCACAGGAAGCTATGTCTTAAAAATGTCCTCCTGTTAGAGAACATTGCAAAACCTTTCATTGTTTCTGTAATCACTAAAAAGTTCTCAGAACAGTAACTTGAAGTGTCAGTAACAAGACTGGATTCCATTCTCCCAGGATGCTCAAGCTGTGAAATAGTTGACTATATTGTAATACACACACACACCCACGTGCATGGATGTGACGTGGTCATAAATTTCAAGTTTGTACTTAAGACCCTGTGATTCTGTTTTATGCAGTATGGATATAAATAGAACTTCCAGAAAGAGCTAATCATCTATCTAAACTGCTTTTCTTTGCAAAGCTTCCCTGACATGCGTTCTCTCTATTTTGAAGTCATGCGTGAGAGGAAGGAGGGGCTGCTCCCATTGCAGGACATGTCCATTACTGGGTGGATGAAAAAGGTGTTAATTACCACGAACACAGAGAAGATGAATTTCAGTTCAAACTTGTCTTATCCCTGTGCTAGATACTGGCCTCTGAAAATTATTTCAAAGTATGATAGACTAAAGTTTGACCATATACCTCTTTAAATGTTACTTCTGCCACTTTCTTTCAGTAACAAAGATGATCAGAAAAGATCCATCTTTCAGAAATCAGAGCGAGGAGGGTTCAAACTGAAGGAAAATGTTCAGTTTCATCTGTACATCAGCACCTCTCCCTGTGGAGATGCCAGAATTTTCTCACCACACGAGCCAATACTGGAAGGTATAAGACTAGATTTTTCAACAACTGACTGTTTCTCAAGAAAATGTATCATTATGTAGTAACAGATAAAAGAACAAAAGTTCAGTTTCATCTGTACATCAGCACCTCTCCCTGTGGAGATGCCAGAATTTTCTCACCACATGAGCCAATACTGGAAGGTATAAGACTAGATTTTTCAACAACTGACTGTTTCTCAAGAAAATGTATCATTATGTAGTAACAGATAAAAGAACAAAACCATGTTAATATCCTTTTCTTCTTTTCTTTTTTTAAATTTCAGCTGTAGATGTGGGTCTGATAGGACTTAATATAAAAGCATGCATTTCTTTTATTTCCAATTAATAATTTAATTAGAAAATTTTAATGAGTGAAAAATGCTGATTCTGATTAACCAACTAATTAGAATGGAGCAAGGGCATTAAATCAAAATTGTATCAGTACTTAAATTTGTACAATAAATATCTCTAAATCAGAGATGTATGTGATCCTTTGGTTGAATTATATTTCTGGTGAATTATAATTTAGTACATGTGCAATTGAAATATTTGGCTGGTGTCTCGGAAGCAGACAGACACTAATGAAGAGTGAGGTGGCCGTAGCAACCACATTTTGTCCCACACTTCTGTGCATATGCATTTAGCACTCAAGCTCAAGCATTGTTTATTCCAAATAAAACATTTGATTACATTGTTTTCCTTTATAAAAGTCACACATAAACTCACTCTGGAAACTACTAAATATTTTTAAAAGGTAAGAAAGAAAACTAAAATCACCAATATTTACATAACCCAGAGATGATCATATGGATGCTTTAGCATTTGTTCTATGGACTTATCTCTGCATCTATCTAGATCTGTTTTTGAAATTTTAAAAATACAGGGGAAAAAAACAAACGTATATATCACCCAGGATTAGCAAATGTTAGCATTTTGTACTATTTGCTTCAGCTTATTTTTAATGATAGAAATAAATTATTTTAGTTAAAATGGAAACTCCCTTTGTCTCCCAAGGAGACCACTTTCATGAATGTAGTTTATATTATATTCTTCCTGTCCATTTTATATACTTATATATATATTTTATATATATAGCATAAATATATGCATATATACACATAAGCTATATTTAAAATTTTTAGGGCATTGTTAAATGTGCTTTTTAATAAATTAAGTGGATGTTTTACTACCCATGGTTTTTTTTAACCCTCTTTTTCTCTCTTAGAACCAGCAGACAGACATCCAAACCGCAAAGCGAGAGGACAGCTACGGACAAAAATCGAGTCTGGAGAGGGGACGATTCCCGTGCGCTCCAATGCAAGCGTCCAGACTTGGGATGGGGTGCTGCAGGGCGAGCGGCTGCTCACCATGTCCTGCAGCGACAAGATCGCCCGGTAAGGTGTCGGTGGCACCACCAGCCCCTCACCCCATGCGTGGCTCAGTCGTGCCTTTTCCAATTTCCCCTTCTCACAACCATTGAATTTTGACCCCATTCCCTGCTCAGGGCTCCACAGTATTCTCTGAAGGACTAAGGTTCTAAACAGGCACTTTAGGAGCCACTTGAGAGATGAAGGAGGCTTTACCTGGAGGCTCTGCACTTCCCATGTGCCCATCCTTCAAAACAGTACCCCAGCTTTTATCAGACGTTTGGGGGGGTGGGGCTTCTGGATTAAATATGCGTGTTTAATGTGCTATAGGCTATGATGTTGTAAAACTATTTGCTCCCAGAGGAAAAAAGAAAAAGAGTTTCCATACTAACAGTAGGTGCAGCTTTAATTGTCAAGTTCACCATTCAGCTAACATTTTGGGTAATTGATACTTATATCTTAAAACAGTGTGAGCCCCATCATAGGCATGTGTTCTAAGCATGAAGGGCATCTCCACACACCTGTACCTGGGGGGAGGGTTAGGCTTAGACTGGGGCTCTACAAACACACGTCTGTAGTTAGCATGCCTCAGGAAATGTTATTCTCTTGGAAGCCTGTGTCCAGGTCAGATTGTAGAAAACCCATGTCTTCAGATGCTGGTTTCACCTCCAGTAGTTCTCCTTTGTTTTTATTTTTAAACTAATGTTTATTTGAAAATAACATATGCAGATGGCAAAAAGCACTTACTGGTACAAAAGCATACGAAATAAAAAATCTCCCTTGTCAGAACCCTACTGCCGCTGCCACAGCAAGCAGAAGCTGTCAAAACTGACCAGTGTTTGTGCCCACGTATGCATCTTTTCCACTGTTTGTAAACCATTTGCGTTGGTTTTCTTTAATGGATCTTATTGGGGACCCTCAAGTACACAGAACTGGATTAATCATTCTGTTTCTTGTATTTCTATTCAACCTATGTTTTTGGAACTATCCCCAGTGCTCTAATAAACAGGCAGCTAATTACTCGTGACTTTTGCAGATATTTCTTCATAGTCATGGACCATTTCCCTCATGAGGAATGCTTGGATTTCCTCTTACTCCCTTTTACATGTAGCCCTGAATATCCTTAAAAGAGCTCATCACAGACATTTGCTAGAGTTTTGAGGGGCATATATCCAAAGTATTTGGGGGTATATATCCATATATATATATATATACACAAATATAACCTCACAGAATAATATCAGATTGCACACCAGAGCAGTCATACCAGGTGGCCCTTACGCCAACAGGGCATTGAGTTAGTTTCTCCACATTCTGTGAACTGGTGTCTCATGGTTTTAATTTGCATTTGTCTTGTCAATAGGAATGCTGAGTATTTCTTCACTGCATTTTAACTGGTCGTCTTTCACCTTCTTTGAATTGCCCGTTTACATCCATTTGTCTTTTGGATATCATGTCTTTTTTTTCTTGATTTGCAGTTTCTTTTATAGTTCATATTGTAACCCTTAACCCTTTGAGGAGATTCAGTGTCTTCTCCAAGTCCTTTCACCTTCTTTGAATTGCCCGTTTACATCCATTTGTCTTTTGGATATCATGTCTTTTTTTTTCTTGATTTGCAGTTTCTTTTATAGTTCATATTGTAACCCTTAACCCTTTGAGGAGATTCAGTGTCTTCTCCAAGTCCTTTTAACACAGAGTGGTCTTGTCAGCCTGCAGAAGGTCATTTATTGTATGCATGAAGGTTACTTCTGGGCTGTTTATTCTGTTCCTTTGTTCTGTATGTCTGCCTTTATGCCATTGTCATGCTGTTTTGAGTACTGTTGCTTTATAATATGTTTTGAAATTAGGAAGTGTGAATCCTCTTGCTTTATTTTTCTTTCTCAAAATTATTTTGGTTATCCAGGGTCCCTTGAGACTTCATGTGAACTTCTGGGTGGATTGTTTTATTTCTTCAAAAAATGCCATTGTCATTTTGATAAGGATTGTGTTGAATCTGCAGATTGCTTTTGGTAATATGGAGATCTTAGCAATATTAAGCCATATCATTCATGAACACAGGATATATTCCTATTTATTTGTGTCTTCTTTCATTTCTTTTGGCTGTGTTTCATAGTGATTTCAATGTACAAGTCTTTCACCTCCTTGGTTAGGTTTATTCCTAAGTATTTTATTCTTTTTGATGCTCTTGTAAATGGGATTGCTTTTGTAATTTCCTTTTCAGGTTGGTCATTGTTGGTGTATAGAAATGCAACTGATTTTTGCGTGTTCATTTTTATCCTACAACTTTGCTGAATTTATTAGTCCTGACAGTTTTTGTGGAATCTTTAGGGTTTTCTATATATAAAATCATGTCTTCTGCAAATAGATATATTTTTACTTCTTCATTTCCAATTTGGCTGCCTTTTCTTTCTGCCTAGTTACTCTGGCTAGTATTTTAATACTGTGTTGAAGAGAAGTGGTAAAAGTGGGCATCCTTGTCCTGTTCCCATCTTGGAGGAACAGATTTCAGTCTTTCACCATTGAGTATGGTGTTAGCTATGAGCTTTTCATAAATGGCCTTTATTCTGTTGAGGCAGTTTCCTTCTGTTCCTAGTTAAGTGTATTTATCATGAAAGGGTGTTGGATTTTGTCAGATGCTTTTTCTGCATCATTTCAGAGGATTGTGTAGTTTTTGTCCTTCATTCTGTTTATGTGAAGTGTTAAATTAATTGATTTTCATATATTGAGCCATCCCTGCATTCCAGGAATAAATTACACACATGATGTAATTTTTTAAATGTGCTGTTGAATTTGGTTTGCCTATAGTTAAGAGAAAATGTAAACTAGATATTTTTCTCTTGCAGAAAATTAAGTTCAGAAATAGGTGGTCCAGAGATGCTTTGGTGGCCCCATGGTCACATAGGGCCCAGATTCTGTTGTCTTTCCTGCACCACCTAGGAGGTATCTTCTGTCTTCAAGGTCTTTGCATTGCCTACCGGAGCATCTGGTCTGAATTCCAGGTGGCAGGAAGGAGGACAGGCAGGAAGGCAGGGGGCGTGCCTCCCAGCTAGCTCAGCTTATCATGAAGCACGCAGGCACAGGGCTAGGGTGGCTGGGCTCACACATTGCCATCTGGAATAGGATCGAGGCTGTGTCACTCAGGAAGAAGGGAAGGGATGTGGGCTGTAGCCAGCAGTCCCTACTGGATGCAGCATTCATGGAAGATGATGAGCTGGTCACCGAACAGACCTGGAACAACAGGCTGTCTGTACAGACAGAGAAAAGTGAGCATGTATCACATGGTGCACAGAACACACCCAGATCAGTATGGGACCTGAGTGTGAAATGCAGTACCTGGCTGTGTCTGTGGTCTCCACTTAAGCAGTGTTCTTAAGTAAGGCACAGAAAACCCAAACTATAAAGAAAAATGAATAAATTTGGTTAAATTAGAATTTAAATACTAGCTCACTGAAATCCTCATATGTATAATAGAAAAGAAAAGCCACATATTGGGAAAAGAGATTTCTGACTCATGTAACCAGCAAAGAATTAGAACCCGAATATAAGCTAATTCCTCCAGCTCAGTAATACAAAGGCATTGATTTGAGGTGTCTGTGCTAGGGCGATGGGAATGTTTTGTGTTTTGTTGAAGGCAAGGTCACACATGAGCATGCAACGGCCTGAGCCCTGAAGATCCAAGGCTTTTGTTGTATGCCACTTATCCATAGTCTCAAGGGAAAAACAGAGACAAGTTGACAGAAAAGGGAACGAGGAATATTCTCAGAAGGGACAATATGGGTGGCCAGAAAATGCCCGAATGGCCAGAAAAGTCAAGGTCCAGAAACAGCATTGGTGACCAGAAGGATGCCTGCTGGCCACAGCTCTGTCCCCCCATCCCTCCTCCTGGGAGAGTGGAAGGCCTCCTAGAGGTGCCTTGGGTGCACAGGTGCTGGGCGGGGCTGAGCTGTTTCTCTGACAGGGACACTGCAGCGTCCCCAGGCGTGCAAGCCACAGGACCAAGGGATGTGGTATGTGGTGGGCTGGGAGAGGGGAGGGAGGCACGGCGCTGCTGCTGGAGGTCACCATGGTACCCGTCTGTCTGCCCAGCCACCTGGTGGGCAGATGGCAGTGAAGGCAGCCCCAGAGGGTTGTCTGTGTAATGCAACCTCTGTGTCCTCCACCGTGTGGAGATGTGGGGATAAACAAAGACCATCGAGGTGAGGATGGGCAGTTTGTTTGTTCAGAGCTGGCTGTGGCAAGACAGATTCAAAGGCAGGCTGGGCGGTGGTCAGCTTTACTGTGGGGAAAGAGGGACTCCAGGGGTGCTCTGGTGGAGGCATGGAGAAGCTGCAGGTAGCTGGCTCGCTTGTTTTGAGGGGCAAAATGTAGCTTTTCCTGGTTGGTCCTGAGTTGAAAATAGGCAGGAGGCTGTGGACAACTTGGGAAGCTGTGGTCCTTGACCAAGTCCTGACCATCTGGCCTGTTGCTGCAGGTCAGAGCAGTTCTCTTGTCATGTAGCCTGGCCATTGCCCGCTTGTATACTTGGTCTCTCAGAGCTAGGCCAGGCACTTTACTGGATCTGGGAGACAGATCAAATGACAGTGCTCTGAACCCTATGCTCAAAGATACAACATAAGGGGCTGGCCTGGTGGTGCACTGGAGAGTGCGCCGCTTGGGAGCGTGGCGGCGCTCCCGCCGAGGGTTCGGATCCCATGTGGAAACCAGTTCCGCTCACTGGCTGAGCGCGGTGCAGGCGCAACACCCAGGGTTGTGATCCCGTTGCCAGTCCCTGGTACAGGCGTGACACCGAGGGTTGCAATCCCGTTACCGGTCAGTAAAAAAGACAAAAAGGGAAAAAAAAAAAAAAAAAGATACAACATAAGGAAAATGAAGGCGAAGGAAGGCCGTGCACAGATGCCCAGGCGCTGGGCACAGCACGTACAGCAAGTGTGCACACATAGGTGTGGTCCTCCTGTGTCAGCTGAATGCACTTCATGGGGCTCTGTGAGGGGCTCCTCTCCCAGGGTCCTCAGGCACGGGGCAGGTGTAGACACTTAGTAGGCCTCTCCAGGAGATGTTGTGACTTCCATCTTTGCAAAGGTTTCTGTGGTTAGGGAACACTGTGTGGAGTCTGACTGCATCTGTGACCCTCTAATCCTGGGGCAGTGCAACGCTGGCTGTTCCTTGTGGGGTTCTTTGCTCACTGGTAGGAGCTGTCAGCAGGAGCGGCAGTGGTGCCACACCATTGCCCACCCAGGGCCTCTGCAGAGCTGTCAAGCTTCCTGAAATTCTCTTACAAAGCATGTGTTC
The DNA here is from genome assembly GCF_000696425.1 of Galeopterus variegatus. NCBI lineage: Eukaryota > Metazoa > Chordata > Mammalia > Dermoptera > Cynocephalidae > Galeopterus > Galeopterus variegatus. The sequence continues at coordinate 55,796 of NW_007734125.1, read as the reverse complement.
AGAATTAATGACTCCTAACAAATGCAGCTTTCTGCAAGATCACTGACTTAAAGTGCCCCAGGAGACTGAATTCAAAGATGGTCTGAACCCATATAGGCTTCTCATCTGCATGAGAAAGGGGACTGTGCTTTTTATAAGCAATGAATCATTTCATGCTTTCCTCATAAAGTAGGGAGCTCTGTGTTCTAATTTTCTTTTAGGAGGATGGAAGGAATGTGTGGTAGGAATTGGAGGGTTTGTCCATTCAGCACACATTTATTGATTTTCTGTGTATGCTAGATACATATTTGTGGTCCTGAGCTATATCAGTACATAAGACAGAAAAAGGTCCCTTCCCTCCTGGCGCTTACATACTGATAAGGTGGGGAGGGGTGGGGTGGCTCTGAGGGGCTCCGACATGTTGAGCAGAGTCTTGATTTGGAGGAACAGGAAGTAACCAATGTGACATTGGCAAGGACTCCATTAAGAGCTATCATTTCTACCAGAAATAATGTGAAAAGCACATACTTTCCCTTTTGATACTTCCCACAGGTTTCTCACAAGAAGCTTGTGTGGCTCATTGATATCTTTTTAGAAACAATCTTCAGTAAATGTGTCTTGAGAAAACAGAATGGCAAAAAATTATTTCACAGTTTAAAGTAATTTTTAACTAGACTTTTCTCTTTAAAGTTTTAAGCTGCTGGATCAGTTTGTAATTTGTCGTTGCTGTCTTTTCTGAAGTGGCTGAAGTGTTTGCAGAACCAACAGCACGTCTGTGTGACTGGGCAGGCTTGCAGTTGTGCTGCGTTGGCATGGCGCAAACAGGCTCTCCTTCCACTGAAGGCTGTTTCCTTCTTCCCCCAGCTGGAACGTGGTGGGCATCCAGGGGTCCCTGCTCAGTGTTTTCGTGGAGCCGATCTACTTCTCGAGCATCATCCTGGGCAGCCTGTACCACGGGGACCATCTTTCCAGGGCCATGTACCAGCGGATCTCCAACATCGAGGACCTGCCGCCTCTGTACACCCTCAACAAGCCCTTGCTCAGTGGCAAGTATCTCTTGCGGTGGCTCTTGCATCTCCTTCAGGTACCTTGATCTTGCAGTGACCACATCCTCAGAGTAGCAGCACCACCTGATGGCTACCTGAGGCCCTCGGACCAACATCAGAGCTGTTCTGGAAGCGCACATGGGCCTCTGGGCCTTGTCTCTAGGTCCTTTTAAGTGAGTCCCTCTGCAGGATTAATCTCTCTTATGATTGCGAAACTTGTTATTCGTAGAGGAAATCACAGCCGAGCTTGGCACCTCTGTTTTTCTTTCACTCGTGCATGGTATCATTCCTGTCTCAGGGAAGAGTCTCATAGATTCCATGAAATCATGTAAGTGCCACCTGTCCGGCTTGACTTTGGGCCGGGTCTTGCATCCTCTTGCAGAGCCACCTGGTCCATCATCATGATGATAGCTGCTTCCCTGTGGAACTGCCAGTGGAACCTGCGGGGCTCCCTGGAGGTCGCGCTAGGCTCACTCTGGGGGTTGCGGCAGGTGTGGCCGAGATGTGCCAGGGACGCTGGGGTGTCCAGTGGCACCCTGTGCCTCCCGCTATGCCCTTTATTGCTGCTGCTTTTTCTTTTTTTAGAATTTCAGTGGCTAACAGTAAAGTGAACCAGGAGCTTTTGAAGTCAGGGATCCTAACTTCTAAGCTCACTCTTATTTAAAAGGACAGAGTTAAAATATTTTTATCCTTTTAAAAATATCATTTTACTTACTTTTTTTAAGCTCAAAACTAAAGCCATAAGTCTAAATTAAAACATGTTTCCTTGGGTGTGAGTGTTAACTCTGCCTTGTATTGTAGTGCTTGGCCACTAGCTGGTCTTTATTTGAGAAAAAGTAGAATGGAATGTTATCTGAAAACACGTCTGTTAGAGCAAGCATAGTAAGCAGGAATGGGGAAAAACAGAAGTTATCTCAGGTAAAATTTTACAGCTTCCTATCCTTAACTGTTATTTTTTAAGAAAAACGAAAGAGAGAGACTGATGAAACTTGATGGTGGGGTAAGTTGAGATTGTAACATCAATGTCTGTTGGAGTATTCTGTGGTGTATTGACATATGAATTTCTCAGGAGCTAGAAAATAATTTTCCCTCCTTGTTCTCTATGTTCTATAACTGAGGTAGGAGTGCTTTGGTTGACATTCATATGTGTAGATATGTAAAACATTGCATGTGAAATACACAGCACATAGGAGATGCTCAAAAATAGCTGTTACTGAGGGCCTTCTTGAATAGTGCTCTCTAAGCAATATTGTACCCAGAACTAAAATCTGAAAGGACAGGATCATCTTGCTAAAGAAATATTCTGAGATATTGAAAGTAGAGCTCATTTATAAAAGTCAACTGTATTTTTATCATATCCTAAGTGTATGAAGTGCATATATATCTATAAAAAGACAATGAAAAATAGTGTCTGCAAGATAGAGACTTTAAAGTTACTGATGCATTTATATGTATTAAAAAAAAGAAGTATAGTAGCCCCCCCTTTCTGGGTTGCAGTTTCTTGCAGTCAGCTGCAGTATGAAATATTAAATGGACAATTCCAGAAATAATTCTTTTTTTTTTTATTCCTTTTTGTCTTTTTTCGTGACCGGTAACGGGATCGCAACCCTCGGTGTCGCACCCGTACCACGACTGG